>NW_015373891.1:1687543-1833066 GCF_001272555.1 Dufourea novaeangliae | reverse complement strand
TTTAGAAATCGATATGAGATTCAAAGTGTAAAAATGTCTAGTACTTTGAATGTTTTAGAAAATTATTCGAGATAAAGATGTATGGAACTACTGAAAATTACTTTAGATTCCTTTTCCTTATTCTGTACATTGTTTGATTGGAATATGAATGGAATTTTCACAGGACAATGATATAAATGGAACTTTAAAACTTTTTTAAGTGTTACAGTGATACTTCGTTATATGCAATTTTAAATTCCGAGGGAGCAAATGGGGAGCAATTGTTTAAGATAAAAATTGTTAAGAAATACTAATATTTCGCGCCAACTATTCTTCGGTCTGAGAACGATGAATTCGTGAATTACATTCAATCCCCTCGCTCTCAATTTCATACATATATGTATGTATATATATCTATACACATATATTTTCTATGCACAAAGTTATTTCTATTTTATGTATTAAAATTAAGCACAAAGAGTGCAAGTATGTATAATAAATTAATGAAGGTTACAATGAGTTGTTTCTAAGGATCCGGAACTAAACCGGAAGTTGTTGTGAATAGCTTCATATGTTTCATTCGTTATGTCTTTTCTGTACGTTTAATCAGCAACTAAATTAACATTCAATATAATATTTAAAATTTAAATATAGCACCTATGATCATAATTGAATAAGATATGTACGCAGTAATTTAAATATTACTCGGATTGAAAAAATATGTGTTGTAAAAGTTCGGGCATCTATGTATACATTTTGTGAAGCCGCAGCAATTGTGTTAACCAAAACATCAGGATTATTTTTACCAAAAATTCTCGTGAATGTAGTATCTTTTCACGTATATAGGAATTTTACATCAAAATTAATAGAAGCACGTGAATATCTGTCTCGAAACAGGCTGGCACGATGAATGAAACAGACAATTTTGATTCTGAATACTCTTGGATTGTACGAACTTGTATGAATTCTATTAATGTTTACCTAACTATGCTTCATTTCACTTTCTATGATAATGCTGTAAATGTACAACCAAATACTACCCGTATGTTATAAACACATTCATTGCGTAGTTTAAGGTTGCTACAAGGTTGTCAATTTCGAAATATTATCACTCACAATGAACGTAATAAAGTTGCAGAGGCATTGTCGTACCCGTTATTCATGGGTGTGGTGGATCTTCTAGTATATACCATATTGCAATAAACAGCAGATACACCAAGGAAAATTACGACCACAAAACCTAATTTTCATCTATCAAATCACTTTATCTGTATCTAAATCTTGTATTTTATAAATATATTTCAAACTCTATAATACCCGTTGCTGAAACCATTTCTATATTTATCTAGGTATTCATTATCATAGAAATCGCCACGATGATTTCTATCGTAATGTCCCCTGTAAGGATAATATAGTTCATAATCATAATCCGTTCGTCCATTCGGAAAATATCTGTAAATAAATAAATTGTCATTCATTTATGATTACCACGATGAAGACGTGTTTACAATATTACCGATAACTTCTCGAATAAGGATCATCGTAAGAATCGTCTTTGTAATATTCCCTGGATAATGAGTCTACATTATGACGGGAATGCCCAAATGATGGCACATAATTGTTATTACGACGAATAGTTGGATACAGTTTCTCTCTATGATAATGAATATCTTTTCCATTTCGATCAAAATATCGTCCCGCCTCATCTTGGAAGTAGTTTCTTCTGTCGTCTTTGTATCGATCATCGTGGTATCCTCCGCTATGATCGCGATAATCATGGTAACTGAATAGAGCAACAAAAGGGTATTGTCATTTTTTGTAGTCTTCTTCTCTTCCATACGTATAAATAATTATATTTGGCAACAGATAGTGACGCAATCTGTCTACAAATCGATAACTTACTCCTGCCTATTGTCATACGATCCCTGCTCCGCTCGGTCTCGTTCATTATAGGAGGCATCGCGAGCACCGTCCCTGAACGAGTCCCGTGATTTTTGCCCATAATAAACGCCGCCGTTCCCCGACGACCTATGGCCCCCCTCGTCGTCGCTGTCCTCGTAAAAGCTCGAGTTATTTCCCGACTCGTCCTTATGGTAGTTGTTGCTGAAACCGGTCCTGTGATGCCCTTTCTTGTAATATCCATTCCCGTGTCGCCCGAAAGAATTTCTTCCCTGATCGATGGCCTCGGACTCGCCCAAACTATGCCTCCCCTTGTCGTAGCCCTTCTGCGCCGTATCTTGCTTATCGTATCGTTTCTCGTCCTGCTTACGTTCGTTAAATCCCAGCTGTCCCCTGTTACGAGCGAAGCTGCCCTCTTTGCGTTTCTTCTCGTCGTCGAAGATCACACGACTCGAATCGATTTTCTTCTCTAGGATATCTGTCAAGTATGAGCCAGATTGTTTCTCGCCTTCCAGAAGAATGGAATCGGAGGTGCCCAACACGAGCGGTAGAAACACGAGAAACACTATGTTCCAAATTGGGGGCAACATTTCCAGAAAGTACCTTTTCGTCGACATTAACGGGGGGAAATTCGTCTACAGACTACCGTCGAACAGGTGGCGTGCATTTTATATAAAAGTAAATGTCCTTGTTCGAACGACAAAACTAAATGTATCCTGTGCACGGACAAAATCGTAAGATCCGTAGGATTTGCGGTTTGGCATGACCTTCGAGACGTTTCGGTACTACGCGTTAGGGTGTTCAGCTTGTCGGTCAATGAAGCGAAACAAATACGTTTATCTCGAAAGTACATCGAAATTCCGCAAATTTGTTGTGACAAGAGATGGCTAATAATTATAAACCCCAGACACTTTTTATTCTATTTAACCGTGGGCCAGTGGACGTTGGGTTACCAAAGACCCATGCCATAAGTCTGTCTTATCTCCAATTCCAAGCCATGTGTTTACAGTTTCGTTTCATCTTATGGTCTGGACTTGTTTTCGAAAAATGTGTATCTGACTTCAGTTTTACATCACTGCTTGCACAGCCAACATCGATTCTTCGGTTAACGCAGTTTTTTACGACAATATATTCACGAATATTTGCAATGTATCTGTAATATTAATGCAAAAATTAAAAAAATTTTTTACACGTTCAATTTAGAGTAAATATCGTTTGTTTGCACTTTGTTTATTTTTCTTACCTTGTATGATTACATGCAGACTCCTATGTCTTGAAAGAAAATGATTTATAAAATTATTATGCATTGAGAAATCTAATCGTTAAATGGCATCACTGAAAAATACAACATAAGATTTCCTTCCGTAATAAATAATATTAATTTTGGTCCCAATTGACCCGGCGTCCGCGGTGGACGGTGAGTGTTTCACAGTCCCGTTGTCTGAGGGTCAAAACACTTGTTACGTTAGAATTCTTTTAATGCGTTAAAACTTACAAATAATACAAAAAAAATTGTATTTGAAATAAATTAATTTATAGGTGCTATTTACAACTTACAAAATGGTATCAGAGGCACCTCTACGGTATAGTTGTCAGACAAAGGTGAAGGTAAGAAATATATAGATATTGTAAAAAATATTCAAAACTTATATTTTACGTCGTCTTCGTGGAAATTCTCGGTGCAGAATTGTACAAGACGCTTTAGTTATACTCTAAGTATCGTAAAGGGTAGGGTGGGAGGAGAAAAGAAGGTATGCGGTATTATAATACATCACTAATCGTCATCTTTGTGTTTCAAAAATATCGTAGCTCTTCTCTAAATAGTACTTTCACGCACATTCTCTCTCACACTCTCCATTATTCAAATTGATCTCTCTCGTCTGACCAGACAGCCGTACCAAACTATACAGTTCTGTAGATTTTGAACACAATTTAACGATTAATTTCTTTCAGTATTTTTTTCTTCTTTCCAATTAAAGACCCTAAAACATCGTAGTATATGCTTAGATACCTCAGACACGTGTTCCATTTTATTTTCTTTCTTGCATTTATAAATAGCATAAACATGTACAGTATTTCGCCGACTTACTGCGATTTCTTTCGTTCCCAAAAATAATAGTTACCATTTTATTATTTCCGTATATCGTTTTGTGCTCCTAATATGAATTTGAGAACGTTAACTCCGATCACGAATTAACGACACACCGAAAAATATACGAACCACTATTTCTTTCTTTTAGTTACATCGCAAAAATTATAATTGCCGTGGGTACGCTCAAGAAATACAGCTTTTTCTCACTCGATGACTCAGGGTGGCCACGTACTACTGAAACCTATAGAAACATTTACTAACAGCGCTAGCCCACCCCTCCCGTATCGTGGCAGTATGTAAAAAATAATAGAAGCACTTTACAAGCAAGTTTCTCGATAAAACAAAAGATACGATGCCGTAACCGTGTACCAAAAAAAAAAAAAACTTTTAACTGCTGGTAGACTCGTATTAAAATTATGAAGCAGCGATACGCCGTCTAATAAAAAAAGTTGATCTTTCACAGACCACCCCATTCATGGCGATGAATGGACGCTAACTTATTTACAAATGTCTATACGATTATCATACTTCCATAATTTATACTTACTCTGTACACGCGCGTTCTCAAGTAACTACGAAAGAATGAATATATTTACAGAATTTGGCGGTTTTTTAAAATACTTAAAAATTCATGCGATACAATATGATCGCAGCACGCTATTCACCAGTTGTGTATGGTTTTTTTTTTTTTTTGGTCGTCGACAGTGACGCGGCTTGCAGTAATGGAAGAAGTTCTGATCAGTTCCACACGTACTCGTCTCCATAAAAAATAATGTGGATTTACTGAAACGTCCGCCTATAGATCTCTATGAAATTATTATCCGATCACTGGATTCTCTTATTCCGTTCAACATAACCTCTCTGTCTGGGGTGCACGCTATTTGATTATTATTACCATTGGGAATCTTCTTTAGACTTCATTTTTCCATCCTTCTTATGATATAAGCGTGAATAGTCGTCCTGATAAGAGGTACATTGCGCGTTCGACTTGTTTGGTTTCTGCATGCTCGTACCAACCGGCGAATTACTCGGCGAGTATTTCATCTCTTGTAATTCTTGGAGTTCTTTCAAAGATCTCATCACCATCTGAACGTCCTTCTCCTGTTCCGTTGGTTGCACAGTACTACTTAGAGGTTCGTCTAGAACAAGTCCACCGTCTTTTCGTTTGTCCGTTACTCCTCTCGGGGTCACATCATCGTTAATGATTTGACTCAAGTAATTAGTCGCAGCAATCGTCTCCTCGTTTTGCCTTTGCTCCTGTTCTTCTTTCGAGAGAGATGGTTGCTGTTGTTGCGTAGGCACTACGTCTGAATTTACATGCCCCACTTGCTTTTCTATCGCTTTCGTATCCTTCTTTCTTTTCTTAGCGTCGTGCGATTTGTGCTTAACCTCGGCGCACCGTTCCCGTTTCTTATCCCTTTTCTCAGTCTTATTAACCACATCGACATCCTTGTCCTCTAACTTCTTATCATTTTTGGTTTCGGTGGTTTCATGTAGCAACCTGTGCTTCAAAGACACAGGCTTTCCGTGCGGATTTGTCTGGTTTGACGTAGGATAGATAGAAAGTTGAGATTGCGAGCACGAGTATGAAGCTTCCTGTCTGTGTACGGAATGATGTCCACTCTGAGGCACTTCATTTGTATTTGGAAGAACATTCGAGATTTCGGGATAAGCCGTAATAGAAACTACATCTTTTTTATTCTCATTCACTTTTGTAGATGACTTAAGGAACTCGTTAACAGGCGTGATAGAAAGAGAACTATTACCTAAGTCCATCAAATTAATCTTGTCTAGTTGACACTTAACCGGCTTTAAAGCCATTAACTGAGCTGTAGGCACAACAGAAATTTTACCCACAGTGGAATTATTGGTAGCAGCTGTCAAATTATCATGTTGCTGTCCCGAGTTATTTGCGTCTTTACTTTTCTCCTTATGTTTGACACTTTGTTGTTTCTTTTCGGAATTGTCGTTCAATTTGGGAATCCCTTGTTTCACGTAACTGGTTGAATTTTCCGCAACGTTTTGAACTTTAGATACATTTGCTGACACTTTTTCCCTTTCTTGCCACGGGACACTATTTACATTCGACGGTTCAACCTTTACAACTGCATTGAACACAACATTTCCAGCTGAACTGTTGGTGTTACCGTTTCCGACCTCTTTCAATTTCTTCGGTCTCTTCTTTGCGCTAGAATCAAATCATACAGTCGTTAAGAAACATATTTTTAATGGACGACTATACATCGCTAAAACCTAAAACGAAAATGGAATGAAGAAAATAAGGAGAAATTAAGAAAGCATTATCCAAGAGTAACCAAGATTTTAATAACAAATAATAAATAAGAGCATAATTTAAGCAATTATATGTCTGTACGGAATGGCTGAAGCGTAACAAAAATTAACTTGGCTATTTGGTTGCAACATTATTTACAGCGAATGCATAAATGTATTCTGTAATGAACGAACTGTTTTCTACTGATCCATTACTTTAACCAAGAAGTAGCATATATGATACTAATCCAACTCAATCACCTCCCTAAAACATATAATGACCACACAATAGAGCTACTAAATATATTACGGAATAAAAGCTACGCTTGCCTTGAGCGTTATTTACAAAATAAAAAGTTAAAAGTCAATTATATAAAGTAGACAGCTCTTTTAAAGGAAAAGCACATGCATATTTATATTTCACACTTGCTAATTATAGCATCAAGCTTGTCTTTGTCTATGAGTAGAAAAATAAATAAATGGTCACATTAAATGCGTAGTGGTACTTACACTGGTTCGGAATCATTAACAAATTTTAATAAAGCATGCGCCGTCATGTATCCATCCGGCCATAATGGTAACACTTGTCGTAGAAAGAATTTTACCACAAAATCATACATGCTCAATTTTCTCGGTCTTAAGATATTGTAACATTGTCTCCTTGCATTCGCGATTTCACAAACAAGTTTTCTGCAAAACAAAAAAAGTCACATAAAGTCACACCATTGCCAGATTATTTTTATGATGGATGAAATCGATATTGGAAAACATACTTTGCTTCTTCGGTCCACGGGAAACGTTTTTTCGGAATTTTCGCTTTGTCTGAATTTTCGCAACTATCTTCGTCATCGGAACTTTCAGCATCTGCAGGTGATCCTTCCGTTTCCCTGAAACGAAGATATTAATTACATATCAAGAAAAATAATAAAATCTTATGTGTATGATGTGACTATGATAAAAAGTGATAATCATTTATAATAATAAAAACATCGTGATGTGATGAAATCTTAAATAAGAATCGAACATTAATTCCTACGTAAAAATGTATATTGCGACACTTTTATTGAGTTCTATTAAATGTAATATTTCGTTGTTTCACAGAAAGGGTGATGATCATGGGAAACTAAACACTGACACTGATGATAAAAAGCCCCGCAATTCCTACGCTCTCTTTAAGATTAATAGCAAACAAATGAGAATGTAATGATGCCCTACTTTTTACATGTAAGGTGGTTAAAATCATTTTTACATATATGGTATGTTGAGTTAGCGGCGATAAGTATGCATGAATAGATTAAGGGAAAAGTAGATAAGATAGACGAAAAGGAAGATAAAGAACAATCGGAAAGGTGAAAATAGAAAGGGGGTTCCTCTTACGAGGGGCACCTTACCAACAGGACCGGTATATATCCCAGTATAAATGAGGACTAAGAAATAGAAAATTATAGTAAGTTCCCAGTCGAAATTATACAGTCAACTAATCTACGTTTTAAAGCTATAAAAATGTTATCTTTAATCTACATCTTTTATAGTATAAAACCCCAAGGAGTTAATACTTTTAAACATACTTACTTTCCTTCAACGACCTTTTGACAATCATCACGATATTTGCAAATCACAGATGGCATTATTTCGTCGATAACTTCTTTTAACCTAGAATAACATGACATATTGATATTCATATTCATAATTCTGATGTAATAGAATAACTACATGTATAAAATTATGAAGAATCCTTAATAAACCTAATTTGTAAAAATCCATTACCTTTGTGTAAGTTCCCTGACTTTGTAATCGAGATCCTGTACATACAGTTTCTTTGCTCTATTTTGAAGGGCCGTTTTACTACATGGTAAGAATCGTGCTAAATGTCCATTATAATCTCTTACCTTAACAATAATGTATTTACTGCTGTATTAAAGAATTTACTCTTTCCTTCTTTACTATTTTCGGCACATGCCTTCAATTTATTAACTATTTCTACAACATTCTCTGGAAGGGAATCAGGTAAAGGTGCTTCTTCTTTATCCATATCGTCGCACTCTGATTCGGTACCTATGCACCGAGACTTGCTAGAATCGGAAGTATCTCGACTCGATTCATCCTCCACTCTCGCTGCATTAACTACACTTTCTATCGCATCATCAATATTACTGTCTTTACCACTTAACTGTTTTAAATCTAACTTCTTTCCATCAAAACCATTACTATTCGATGATTGTTTTTCGAATTTTTTTATATCAAATTTTTTATCCGGTAGACTTTTACTCTTTTGTGTATCAATTTTGTCAGACTTCTTCTTCTCTTCTTGATCTTCTGAAATTAATATGTAAAGAATCTTGCGTAAGAATTATACGTTATCGTTAATATAAAAACTCGATTAATTGTATTACCTTCAACGTCCATAATATCTACTTTCTCCTTTCGTCTGTTCAAAGCATCTCCATCTTGTTGAGAATTTTGTTGCTCCTGCGGATTTGGTAGTTTCTTCTTTTTCTTGACAATATTCTCCTGAGTAGGTTTCTTCTCTTCGTTTTCATCTACCTTTTGTTTCTGCAAAATGACATAACATTTTTTAACTTAATATAACAATTCGGCAGAGCAATATTTAATCATAACTTCAGTTACTTTTCTTTGGTGATCACCAGTAATATCCTCAGCCTCATCTTCATCTGACGAACTAAGATTTCGTTTCTCTGATCTTTTGGGACTATCCACATCCTCAATATCTTCTTCGCTGCTTTCACTACTTTCTTCCTCGTTACTGTTATTATTATTATTATTGTTGTTATTGTTGTTGTTGTGAACCAATGAGTGTCGATCGGCTGCCCTGAATTCAAGAGCTCCACAGTTGATATAAAAACCTCCATGGGCTGTAGTCACCTCTTCCGGCACAAGTTCATCGTACTGTAATATTAAAATTATACATGATAATGCTAAGTATACAATAATTGTCTTGAGTAATAATATCGCATGTTCCTCACCGCATCAGTATTGTCGATGAAAGAATCATTCTCATCGTATCCAGCACCCAAATCCACATAATCATCGTACTTATTCCTTTTCTTTCCCATTGTGGATGTTCCCTATGTTAAACAAATATCTTGTAAGCAATAAATCAATTTTCATACATATACTGCTTTATTTGAATCATTAAACAATTCAAAGAAATACTGTTTTACGTACATATTTCGCTTCGAATTGTCTTGCCATATCTCGAAGCTTATCATCGTCGTCATCATCATCAAACTGTAATCCGTTGGCATTGTCCTGCTTAACTTCTTTCCTACGTTTTTTCTGTAAAATACACGTAAGTACTTCTCTATCAAACCAGAAGATATTATCTGCGATTGTAAGCGGATATCACCTACTGACCGGTACTGTAACGCGGTACCGCTTTAACTCCGACGCGTACTTTCACTATTTTATCAAAAATTCAGAAATGGTCAATGCACTGCGCATGCACACAATTCATCAGCTGTTTGCGTTCTACCGAGTTAATAGAACTCGAGTATTACGCGTGTCAATACAAAGAGCGTAAAACATTTTTACTCTCGTAAAATTCTGCGCCACTTTTATCAACGAAACGAAAGGCAAAGTATTTCGATTTTCAAACCTACATTATCATCTCATTAAAAACATAGAGCATTATTCATGTGCATCTTTTTTTTTTAAACAAATTATTAAACAACAATATAACACATATATAAATTAGGTTTAACATATTATAAATTTATTAGGCTTAATCATAAGTAATGCACTGTAATATTTTTCATCAAGAGACTATTCAGTTTAAATGTAAAAGATCTTTGTAATTTACTTGGTAAAAACATCACAGGATATTATTTATTAAAAACGGATAAAGTAGCTTTTGGTTCCACTAGAAACGAGTAGTGGATTTAGTAAAACTGAAGTAAGTTAGTAGATACACATTTGATGAATACACCTAATAAATACTAGAATAAATTAAGAACATTTCGAAGTATTTATTAATATATATATATAGACTTCAGGTATTTATAAAAATACTGATCGAATTCAATGCAAGTAAAGAAAGAACAAAGTTGATTCAAAAGAGAACATACGCTGTCCACTGGTACCAGGAGCATATGCTACGTGCAGAGCATAGCTCTTGCTCCTTCTGCCACGACGAGCAACTGCTGGTTGCTTTCTGTTCTCCTAGTACTAGGGACGCTACAACGAATGATTGATACCAAACAAAAATGCAATTGTCAATAAATTCAGACATGTGTACTTCATATGTGATAAAACAACTAAAAAATATGTTATATAAAACATCTATATTTGTAAATATTGTCATTAAAAAATACACACAACATTTAAGTAAAACACTAATAAATAACTTTCCATAGCTATCAGTATTAATGTTTATGTATGCAACTGTTTTCTTTTCAATGGCATTGAACTTATACATCAATGTCAATTATAAAAAATTAGAATTTCACACTTAATCTGTGAAATACATAGTATATATTCACGTCCACGTAAATATGAGAACTTCCGTACTGTTTCAATGATATATCGAAATTTATTTAAAGGAAGTGAAAAGTTCAGCATCAAAGTGTGACAAGTTTTACATTATAATCATAACATTCATTACGCGGACGCTCGTGCAAATGCATATTTTTCTACATAAATCGAAGAAAACAAGAATTAAGCAGAATTCCTCACTCTTCCATACGTTATCAGATTAAATGTAGAATTGAAATTCCAGCTTGTGATCGGTATTTTGAGTACACGTGTGTGCCCATAAATGCATAAAATTCGCCGTTATGAACATTTAAGAGTAATACCACGTTTATTTTGAATTTATATGGGACATCTGAACTACAGTAGTCAAACAATATAAGTTAAATGTGTACAGAAAAAATTGTTCATAATGAACCCAATAATCATAAAAAAAATAAAAACAATCAATTATTAATATTTTTGTCAAGAAAAATGCAAATTAGAAGCAAAAATCATATTTTCGTATTCCGTTAGTTATCCGTGTTTAAAAAGATTTCATCAATTTGAAAGAACAAAATTGTCATCACTTAATTAAGATTAAATTATATGTAAAGATACGGTTAAAATAAAAAGGAAACACGTAATCGAACAATGCTACAATTGCACGGCGTAAGTTTGTCGTAACGTGCCAACGTGTTCTGTGAACGTCGATGGGCGCGTGTTCCGTCTCTCCACATCGATCATAAAATTTAATATCGGGATTTTCTACGTACACGCATAAGATCGACGTGATAAAAGCCGTGCATAAAGTCGTGGCATATGAAAACATTTTAATGAAAGTAGCGCAGCATTACGAACGATTGAGAAACAACGTATGTACATATACGTGTACGTGCAACAGTCACGTCGTCTCAGGGAGGTTGCAATGCCGGACTGTATCGTCGCGAAACAGTAAACCCGTGTCTATTTTATACACGCCGAACAATGATTATCGTGAAAACGATTGTTAAACGTTCGTTGGTAACATGGTCTCTCGATGGAAACTTCTAACAGACGGTGCCTGGTGTAAGCATACGTTAACACGGACGTACACCGGCAACGCGTTGTGACGTTTCTATTCGATGGCTTCGAATTGATCACACCTTTTTCTGCCTAGGCTATAGATACAACAACGGTACTCCTTGGCAGAAAAAAACGTAAAAAAATAGAAAGAGATTCGCGACTAAGAAACCCATACATGTACCGCGAGAGAGACATACGGATCTCAGGTGATAATAGCGACATGACAATTCGCCTGAGCGGCGCGCACGAGTTCCCCTCGTTTCGTGCATCACGAAAATGGTCGATCCCATTGGAATTTTTGCAGTTTCTTGTCAAAGTAGGTACGCGAACCAAAACCGTAGCCGGTGTTTGTCTCGGCCTGTCGAGATGTTTTGACGAAAGGGACCGTATGGACAGAACGTTACGAGACTTTTTTGTTTTCCTCCGGTGTATATGGATTAATGGGTGAAAGGAAGAAACTGACCTCGGCTGCTTTGAGGAGCTGTGCATAGTTGAACTCAGGACATGCCTTCTCGTTCGACTCTAGCAGGGTGAGTGTGAAGCGGTGGGAGGGCGCGAGCTGTTTGCCCTTTTCCCCCTTTTTCTCTTTCTTTGCGGCGTAGCCCAAGGACTCCGGAAACTCCAAGGTCTGCAATGGTACACGTTTAGCCTCTGACATTCCTACATCTGCACCAGACTCAACGTGGATCACGGAAACACTGCGAACACTGCGGCAACAACATGGTCCTTTCTCTTAGACACCGCACCGACACCGCCACTCGCACGTCGCCATGTTCGGCTCGACTGTTTTTAGAGTGCGCTGTTGATGCCGCCGCCACACCGTGAACTCCACGCATGCGCTCTGTGCGTTGCAAATAAGCTTCCGCTACGTTTACATGAGAATTGCCGACGATATTTCGCAATTGAAAACAGCCACTTTACCGTTGCGATAGATTATTGGTTGTTTCAACAATAATCATGTTACGGCAATTGTTTAATGACGTCACGATACGACTATGTTACTGACTATTAGATGGTAAATTTTATGTATTTTTAAGATGAACGATTGTCTACTCACTAAAGTAAAATGGTTAATCAGATTAGAAATGTTTATGTCAGGCTGTATAGAATTCGTAATAAAATGAACAAATTTCTGTTTTCCTCGTTGCTGTAAGTAAATTCATGAAAATCTACACCTACTAACATAAATGTATGCAGTCTAGAAATTAGGTTTAAGTATCTTATTTATTGTTAATTCATATTGAGTACCAATTATATCATATATATCATTTATTGTGATATATCAATATAATCTTTACAAATTATTGTAGTGTCTATACAATCTATCTATAAAAAATCTATCTTTACAGTTATTATAATAACTTTGTGTCTGTGTATAATTAAAATTTCATTCCAAAACTCACATTCCAATGCCTGCAATGGTAAGATCTGGTCAGTTCTGACAATTATAAAATATTTAGGTAAAATAAGGGTGCTCGAGTAATACCCGTAAACATTAAAAATGCACAGTCTATGTATAAAATTAAGAGCCTTTGAAAATAATGCTCAGTATAACTTCTAAAACTAACTTAACCAGGGGTATTTGGATCATTTTCAAGATTTCCCTGTTGCTTTGCAATTTTAACTGCTGAAAATTGCTGACCTAAAATCTTCATCACTTCTGCATGCCTTATATTACGCTTTTTCTTTATAGTATTGTAATTTTCTTTCACATAAAGTGCGAATCCATTGATTTCTCTCTTGGGCGTTTGTACTTGTACAGTTCCAGATTTCGTAGTTTTATTCAGTAGTAATTCAAATTTACCGTAACAATGGCCACATCGTTTTTTCTCAATATCCAAAGACTTAGAATGTCTACCAATACTGAAATAAAATTTTTGCATTGTACATACATTCATGTATTTAATTATATGTAATTTTGTAAACCTTATGTAGAATAATGTACCTGTATCCGCAGCCAACACATTTATATGTAAATTTAGTTTTGATTTTATAGTCATGGCACCTTCGAATTGGTGGTAACTCAGGAAATGTCTTCATGGCCTTATTAGCCCTAGAATGTGATATATTATTGTCCTTTTTCAAAAATATAAAAATAACAAATAGTACATATTACTAATATATACCATCCTGTCCAAAAAGGACCATGTCCATCAGACACACTGTTTATCAACCATGCTGCTGCATGACACATTTCATGAATTAAAGTGTCTCGAAGTCTATCTGGTGTATCTAAAACCTATACAAGAAATAATGGTCTTAATTTACATTTTCAATTTTATTTTTACTAACATACTGGCACACCTTCGTCGATAGAACTATCCTTGATGATCTCATGACTCCTCCAAGTGTTCTCACAGACTTCTTGTTATAGCAATAACCGGCCGTTCCTCTCATACGGACGTTCCATTCAATGCTCAGGTCCTTTGGTAGTTGTGTATCAAACACTTTATCATTGTATAATTTATATAAATATTTGCTCAAATCTTCTTTATTGTTTTTATAATTTGTTCTATATTTTTTAGCATCTGGATGTGCATTGGCAAGAGGAACATTTTCAGATAAAGATGCTAGAAAGCTTTCATTTTTCTCATATTTTCGAATGTCAGACGTTGGTTTAATTGCAGTATATGTTTTAGGTATTTGCCGTGATATTTTAATAAGATCTATGAAAATATATTACAGTTTTATAAATAACACGTTACATGGTCAATTAATAACTATATATTTATATTACCTTTTCTAGTTTTAGATTTTATTGGTATGTCATCACCAGGATCAAATTCGCTAGTACTTGATCCATCACTATCATCTGCACTAAAACACAATTTTTTTCTCCTTAAATCCTGTGCTTGATTATGATTGTTATCTTCATCTTCAGTATCTGAATCACATATTGCAATAGCTCTGGAAAATATTAACTTTAATTATTAAGAAAATAGATTCATTTAAAAATTTTAAGGAAATATTTACTTACTTTTTTATAGTTGATGGAAGTTTTGGTTTACGTTTTGTGCTATTTGTCGATGTTCTTGGATTTGTGAGTGCAGTGTAGTACGAACTTTCACATTCACTTTCTGATAATATTTCATCGTTAATAAAACTATCTTTTTGCTTAACATTTGTAGGAGCATTCTTTTTCATTATACATTTTCGAGATTTCAAATCTTCTCTGGCTATATCATTCAAGTAATCATGTTAATGAAAAACACAGTGCAATAATGATGATAGAAATTATAATGTAATTACTTACATGGACTTTCATCTTCTGATTCTGATGTATAAATCTTTTGTTTGTTTTTTATTTTTCTGAAATAAACATTGTAGTACTTTACAATCAGTTATAAAATAACAAATTGTATTTTTAATTTACCTTTCAGTTTGAACAGCTCTGCTTTTTGTAGGAACTATTTGCTTTCGTGGTTCAGATATTGGAAACAGTACACCTGCCTTTTCCCTCCATGATTTACCATACAATTTATCCAATATATCAGCACAGTCTGTAACATCTACATTCTGTGGTTTATTTGTTGTGGGAGTGGAAATCCCATTATTGTTAGTGCGATTATTTAATGTACGAAGTTCAAGGGCATTATTTTTCGATCGTTTTGTATAGTCAAGAATCGTAGTTTGTCGTATTGCCGGAGATTCAATTATTTTATTGTTCTCTTCATTTATTACTCGTTTTTCATTCGCTAACGTTTGACGTATTTTTTCTCTGTTATTTGGAGTTTCGTAATTCATTTCTAATCTTTCTAGACTACTATTTCCAGAACTTATATCATTCTTATTACTAGCAGGTACCATACTGAAGGAAGTATCACTTTTTGAATCAGGAGAATTCGTCATCAACCACTCTGATATTTGTTTCTTTTTCCTGTCTGATAATGCAGTGCACATTGTGTCTACATTCTTATCTACATGTGAAGCATTAAAATATTTATTAACATGATTTTTATACAAATTGGTTGAATTTCTTTGGGTGTCTGAAATAACATCACTTTCAGAATTTAGGGTTTCATCGATAATTATATTAGTTTTTTTCAAATTGTTTTTGAGTGAAATGGCTGGGTGCATGCCACTGTCAATACTTTCATTGATTATTACATTATTCTCTCTTCTTGGCGATTCGTAAATTATTCTTGTTGATTTTATAGTTTTCATAATATTTTGAGCATCTTTTTGTGTAAGTTTCTTTTTACCATCACTTTGACACTTACTAGATAAAGCTTTAGAGGCCTGGTTAGTGCTTTTTGAACTCTTGGAGCCGACACTACTACCAGCATTTTGCAATAATAAATTTCTTTTATTTACTGTCTTTATGTGCAATTGAGTATTGGATTTTGATGTAACTCTAACATTAGAGTCTGGACTATAACTAAAATAAGTACTTTTAGTTTTAATAGAGCTTTCAATACATTGTTCACTTTGCTCACTATTGCTGATTGAATTATCATCGTCAGATGTGAATAATGCATTATGTTTTCTTGTAATATTAATTCTATTTTTATTATTGGCAATAAAATTAGGTTTCTCATTCTTTCTCCATGATTCAAGGTATTCTTTTTCTTGAGTATCAGAGGAATCAGAATCAGAAGTATGCACAATACATACTTCCTGTTGTGAGTTAAAATGGTTTTTGGATTTATATTTTAAGTTAGAAGAACATTTAGGACTAGAACATTCAGAACTAGAGTCACTTATCACTATAGTGTTTTTCAAATCATTTATGACTACATCTTGTGAATCGGATATAGCAGAATCCTGAGATAACTTCAAACAAAAGTCTTGTGATTCGCTTATAGATGCCTGTACTTCCTTATCAGGATACATTTTTATATTTTCATGCTGATTATACCTTTTCCACCCTTCTACTTTGTTTTTTATATTACACAATAGATCATTCTCTATAAAAAGGAACATACAATTAAAAATTCAAAGTTCTAAGAAATCTTAAATGTACCATTATATATCTGGCTCCCATTGGAAAAGTTATGAAAAATATATATATGTAGACTTCAGTGTAATAATTATATAAATTAATCATTGAAGAAATCAATGGGTAAGTTTCAAGTAGTTTGGTATCAAGTATATCAGAAAGTACCATAAAATTGTTAAAATATTGGTATAACAGTCAATAATCCATCCATTAATTTTACATTTAATTGATATAATCGGCATCTTTTTTATAACTTTTCCATCAGAGAATGGATATATAATTATAGATTTCAAATGAATTGTTCTCTACTTACCGTGATTAGACATCCTATGCAAGTCGGTAGGCAAATTCGGAGTAAGTTCTCACGTTGTACTTTATTTTACTGATACATCTTTAATAAAATTAAGTAATATAAATAGATCAGTAGCTCCTTAAAAAAACAAGATATAGATATTGTCACAATGTGTACTACACTTTCTCGTTACAAACTGGAATAAATCACTGGGGTACACGAAGGACAAAACTCCAAACAATAACAAGGTGACATTTCACGAAATCATGACACATAATTTATAAAAATTGAAAAACAAGCTGTCACAGCATTTTCGTTCGTGTATATATTATACTTTAAAACAATAAGATTGTGTTTAAATAAACTTTGTTTCACAAAATTATCGGATGAAAACATTCAAGGCAAAAAATCATGCAGCCACTAAAGTTCAAACATTTCGTCCGTTGAAGTGTTGACGCAGTGTAGCCAACTGCTGAAACGTAACACCAAACTTTGACCAAATAGAAACCATAACTATGAAAGTTCGAAAGTAGGTATCAAATCAATTAAAATACTTACTGTATATTCTGATTATAAACAATTTAAAAGTCGGGATTTTAAAGTCGGGGGGCTTAGCTCAGAATTATTGCTAACCGTGGATGAGTAACAGGCGGGAAAGTGGTGTGAATTACACCAGCTTTTTGTCATGAACAATTCTCTGGCCTTAATCCAGGTGTTGGCCCATAGGTGTTTTCGCGAGTTCCAGGGAAGTTCGTTTAACGGCAGAGAATTACGCTACGAGAACACTTACGATGATAACGGCTGTGATTAATAACGGTAAAAATCTCGATAAGAATAGTTCGAGTCACGAGTAACTCGCTTTCAGTGATCTCGAACTTATTCTCAAGAACCGATTGCATTGATTGGATCTAAACGTTGCATCATGGAACGTAGATTTTTTAATTCACTGAATTCAGCTGAAACATTAAATTTTCTTCAGTTATCAAAATGGATTTGAATGATTCGAGTTGTCTTATCAGGTTGAGTGGCAGGTGCGTTTCCATTTAGTCAGAAGAACATCAGTTGTTGTTGCTTGAATATAAAACAGACCTTATCAATTATGTATGCACCGTTATATTCTACTATCTCCTGTCTTGTCATTGCTTCTGTCGTGTAGTTTGTCCTTTTATTATAAATATTCGACCACATGTATTCTTACCTTTTCTGTTTTTTCAAGTTAATTTTCAGTGGGACAACGGCCGGCGGGTATCATGAGACAAGGCATCTCAATTAAGTTGCGATATTTCTGCTGTGTCATCGAAGAAACGTGTCTACGGTTTTTTAATTTAAGTCTTTTACGCGGGGTAATAAAGTTTTCTCTGTACCTTGTTTAAACAGTAAAAACCAACAGACGGAGACCGTAATCCTTTCAATTGGCTTAGTGAATAACGGCGAAGCTTCATTAAATCGGCTTTCGTTTTACGTTTCTTTCGTAGAAGTTTACTACTGACAAGGCAGAATACCAAGTAACCTTCTACTTCTTTATCGACTCGTTCACTTCAATTGAAACTTTCTTGTCTTCTTTAATCTCTTTACACTAGAACTATCAAACTTATGAAAATGACGAATTGCAGATTTTTTACTTTACGATTACTGATTATAATAATGCTTTTGGCAGGATTTGTTTAATTTAATTTAATATACATTCATCGCTGGTAGTTCTAGTGTTAATCCATCGAAGAATCGTTTAATTTCGGCTTAAGGATTTATTCTACCAAGAAACAGACGTTTCAGTTATATACGTTTTCGTACTCAATTGTGGAGGATAATCATAAAAAATATTGTCCAATATTTGTCAAAAAAATTATATCCTAAGACTTTGTTTATCCTGCAATAATAAAAAAACCCGCAAGACCGTTGTCCCAACGAGCACCTTGATATATTATTTTCGAACCGTTCTGACGAGAAAATGCTAATGTAGATCTTGGCGCACGCTTCTTTCCTTTTATCCATTTTTCGTTACCACGCGCAAGCAGCGTTTCCATATTTTGCATCTCTAAAACGCCTCGAGAAATCTGAAGGTACGAACGGAGGTTAAACGCTATGGAACGAATGCAATAAGATTTTCGATTAGAATCGCGGAATGGGCGGAAGTTTCGAACGGATTTTCGACGTATTTCGAAATTAAAGATCCGTATTTGTGGCAAAACGAATAGAAAACGAAGATTCGGATAAAATGGAACTGGGAAAAGAATTCGACTGAAAACGATTTTAAGATCGCTAGACAGCCGATTTTTATGCAGAATGATATTCTATAAAGTAATTCACAAAGACAGGAGCAAATGTAGGAGTTTCTTTCTTAAGTACCTACCTTACTGAGTTCAGAATAAAATGAAAAATTCGTCGCATCGGATGAAAGTTCTATCTTTTATCGTATTTTATAGGCCTATAAATGCTCAGGATCCGCAGTTTAAAGATGACTATTAGTAGTATAAAGCAACATTTAATACAGCCACACGTATCTGTTACACAATCAGTGTACAATTATTCACAACTCGGAACACTGTATTTACACCTTTAATAATTCACAATTCCACGCATTTAGGTCTGTACCTTGGTTCAATCAGAAGCCTCCGTCAACCCTGCTGGAACGATTATTAGGAACGATGAAAGCGCAAAATCTTTTTCGAATGTTAACGTCTACGTCAATAATAATAATAATACCGAACACGTTTACACGATATAAACGACAATATCGACGATACAATACAATATCGATGATCGATATCCTAATCGGTCGTTTCCGAGACGAAGAAATAGGATTTCGTCGACGTTACAACACATTTTACGCTTCTAGCTGGAACAACCTGCCAATATCCCGATCCATTATCGTCGTTTTAAAAACTCCCCGCTCGGCTGGAAATATCGTTCGGAATATCGTGGACGGGATGGTGGTCACGAATCCTCTGGAATTTATACGAAAGGATCATCCACAGTTTCACCGTATAATTATAATGTTCTATTAAAATTCAGCTCGTAATCGTGAAAGTTAACCGTTAACTTACCACTTGTCGCATAGTTCGCCAACACGCAGGAATATCTTCGTTCCATTCCATATAATCTCTCTCGCTCCCTTTTTACCATTTCCACGACGAATCCAACCGTGAAAGTGCTCGAGACGTCTAGGCATCCTCTCGATCGATCCTGGGGGTCATGCATGTGAGGTCCAGTTTTTTTTGCTAGACCTTAAGCCCATGTAAGAACTTCGAGGGACACGTAAACCCTTTCTCCCGACAGGATAAGTCCGGGGTTTTAGGGGTGGTGTGTGTCGCATCTGAAGGGAACCAGAACTGTCTTAAACGGCTTACACCGTACGATACTTTCGCGATAACGTTGTTACAATTAAAAGGACATCGTTCGTATACTGGTCACATTATCGGGGACAACGTCGAGAACAGTTCGATTTTTTGTTGTATTTGCGTTTCGTCGAGTCTCTTATCGCTTTCACTAACTTCGAGTCCAGAACCGTTGGCGGTCAATTTCGTGTCCCCAATCGCTAAAATTTAAGTCCAAACGTTTAGCTTCACTGATCTTCCATGACGATCGAGCGGATCAGATGTGAGTCTCATTCACCGCCGATTTCATCGTGTCGGATGTCACGTATCTGACACGACCGTTCTTCTCGTGCACGCAAAACGATAGTTTTTTTGGCGGCAAACGTTCAACGGGGATCCCACTGTCCATACTTTTACGGCCGATCCGCGAATCGCTCGTTCTTACCATCGGTCGATTCTCTTTGTCTCCATTGTCCGTGCGTAATTGACCCACTGCGTGCAAAACGGTCCCCGGTCCGATCGACGTGTTGTATCTGCAGTCACATGGAAACGCAAAACCGTGAGCTTTCCGCCTTTACGCGTAAAAAAAGCGTGCTGGTATTTTCTGATAGGCGAAACGGGGCAATTCGGTGGAAGCTTTCGAGCGGAACTTCGTACATATTGGGTTGGCCAAAAAATAATGTAGGAGGTCCACGGTAAATGATGTTCTTCTTTTTTTGGTTTTCTATACAAAACGCTGCTTCTAATTAAGAAAATATGTACGTATTCTGAATGCTTACGCTTGAACGTATTACTTAAAAAAATGTATATTATTACGAGTGAGTTGAATTTTCTTAAATTGAGTTTATGAAAATGAACGATGAAAAAAGATTTCCTCTGTGCACAGTGACGGTGCTGTGAACGAACGAAAATTAAAGGGCATAATTGCGCCTAAAGTGCAACTTCTCGTCGCTTAGTTTCAAAAGGAGGTCAATTCAAACTAATTGGACCCAATTATAATGATTTTTTTTTAAATAACACGTTGAAATGCCAGCTTTCAGGATATGTACATATTTTATTAGTTATAAACATTGTTTTGCTACATCGTCTATTATAGAAATTCGACATTACTTTTGGGCCAACTCAATACAAGGTGTTTCATGACACGTGGGACTGACTTCAGCATTTGGGACACAGGAAAGATGAAAGAAAAGTCAAAAGAACAGAAAAATATTGCCTGGAATTTTTTTCATTTAACTCAACATTTTTATCAGACGTGAAGATAATGTACCTGTTTCGTGGTGCATCCTATTGAATATTTCTTCATAGATCGTACACATTCAACGAGAAAATGAAAAGGCAATTTCCGTCCGGCTCTACTTTACCGCAGCCTTCCATGAAACGATAAACTACAGACGAACGAAGGTAAATGCGTGGCTTTGACGGCGAGTGGTTG
The DNA here is from genome assembly GCF_001272555.1 of Dufourea novaeangliae. NCBI lineage: Eukaryota > Metazoa > Arthropoda > Insecta > Hymenoptera > Halictidae > Dufourea > Dufourea novaeangliae. The sequence goes on along the minus strand of NW_015373891.1, from coordinate 1,811,313 downwards.
CGTCCAGGACACCAGTTTTGCCCGGGGTAGCCATAACAGTGGTTCACGGCGCGTGAAAATAAAATTAATATTGGTCTGATGCACATGATTCTGCAGTTTCGAATGGGAAAACCCAATCCAAACACAATTTTGAATGTCGACATACTCATTATGCTGGTTTTCCTAAATGATTTCTCTTCACTAAGTCTAATTATAGAATTACTAAGAACTACTTATTAATTTTATATAACATAAATTCGCATAACACGGTAATTTCAGGATCCCAACCAAGGATGTGTTATACAAAGGATGACCTGAATCTAAATAAAAATGAAGGTCGACCGTAAATTTTGTTATGCTTGATTTTTTTTCTCATAGAAAATCAGTTTTTAAATTTTCTACCCCCTGTCGCCTGTACAAAACGAATCTAGAAAAACCCTGCAGACTTGTACACGAAAAACGACATTATTTTTTTCCCTCTGGCCGTTATATCTCACCGGAGGAAACGTTACACACCTGCGGTCGCCCGAGAGTCGTGTGCGTCCGTCCAATAGAGGGCAAAGCAGAAACTGGAGGCGAAGACCCGCTGGGTCACGGTGTCTCGTATAAACACTAGACAAATTAACAAGCATTTCAGCTTACCTGATGCTCCGTTGGTAATTCTCGTTCCTTCCGCGGAACACCTGGGATCCCGTTCTGGTACCGAGACCGCAACCAGCGCTCGAGTCCCTCACGCTGCTTAGGTCGGTTCTCGTGATACGTGGCGTGGCTGGGTAACAGCAGAGGGTTTCCCTGAACGCGTTCCTGTATTTCGCGCTCATCACATTGTACAGGATCGGGTTCACGCTTGTGCTGAAGTAATAGAGGCAACCGCTGAGCAGAAACAGCCAGGTGTGTATGTCGGCGACCGATGACCATTCGAGGTGCACGTACATCAGCCGTTGACCGTGGAACGGCGCCCAACAGATGACGAATGTGATCACGACAGCACCTGTGGACAAAAATGAACGGTTATTATGTGTACTACGGAATCATAATTAGCCTCCTCTTAGGGTAATAATACACTGGAGAACGTGTAGGGTGAAGTAGTAAATATAAGACCATTCCTAATATGAGACCCCAGAACAATTTCAAAAAATGTACCACTAGGAAATGCTACGTTGCCTCAAGAATAAAGACGTTGTTCCTTGATTCTTTCCTGGAGGATCGGGCTATGGAGTTGGGAAGACTAAAGTGTGCCTTCTGGTGAGAGGACTGTGTTGGACCGCATGGCGTCTGCTGCAGAATCTCTGAGGAACACAGTTCTTATTAAAAATCGAAGCATCGGTAGTTTCTGACAGATCAATGCGCTGGAACATCTGCCATCCCTATTCTCTAGCTGCACGACGCTACTTCGGTACAAGACGACTACTGTTCTTCTGATCTTGGGAAGCTGCTGACAAGGGCACTTCAGTGACCCGAAAATTTTGATCTTTTTCATCTTTACGGGTTTGTAGGGGACCTCGATAGAAGTATCAGGCAATTCGTTTGTTTATTTTTGCTAGCTTTCGGTTCTTCAAGGGGAAAACAACCCTTAATGGTTAAGAGCGGGGTCACACGAGCGTGGAAGTAACGGGCGTTACGACGGATGTGACAACGTCCGGTGCTTTAACGCTCCTGTGACCCTGTTTTTCTGTACGTCTTGAAAACTAGAGTACATATAACAAAAATTGTTAGAATGAAAATGTAATGGCTCTGTATGCTCTGTAAAACTGTGCAATAAGTGTTTAACATTTGTTTCTTTATTTATTTATAACAGTACTTATTCCAGGTACATAAAAATTCTGATCTCCGAAATCAAGAAATTTTATTGTGGTGCACGTGGTAGCAAATAAAATTTTGAATAAAAATGGTGAATTTCGGCAGAGTTACGTCACTTTAAAGCGACCGGTTAAAATGCATGGAAACTTCCAAGGCAACGTGACAGAATTTTTAGATTAAATGTTTTCCTTATAATATTCCTTTTTTCCTTTCTTTAAATAAAAGACGCGACTGTACTGGCAGATTCGATTACGATGACAGTTCTAAACAGTTTGTTAGTTCGTTAAGTTCCAGAAGTTCATGGAAGGCGTTGAGTTGGACACCTAACGTAGCGAGGGCAATTCATTTTCATCCGCATGTGCCATGCACAAAGTGTGTCCGTTCCAAAGTTAGATAAAACAGCTGCAAATAAATACAGACGAATTACGCAAACTGTTCCGGTCGATAAAAGTTGAAATGGATTTTTCGTGCTGCTTGTATGTGCGGAAAATGCTCGACACTTTTTTCCATGTAAAACTCGATTAGTTTTCTCTCGGGAACAGTAAACTCGTGCCACTTATGATTGAATTTAATTCCAATTTGTTCGCGAAACTTGCTGTCAGTTTTAAAGTTAGGAAAACAATGAATAATATCCGATCTCAGACCTAGACTGGATATATTCAAATTACTTAGTATTCGCATAATTATTTGCTGTGTATTATATTGAAATTGTCTTCGATACGGACACATTGCACTGGTATTTGCATATATTATTCAAAATGACCACCTCATAGGCGTACTTCCATTGACCAAATCCACTGAATTTTGGCAAGATCATTGTAGATGCTAACAATATCATTTCAGTTCATATGTCGATTGTGGAACTGCATAGACCTATAGTTTGTAGTATGACCTTCTTTGTTTCGAATAATCCTCCATACATGCTGGTGAAATTCGTCGGTCTCGTTACAGAACACCGGGTATACAACGGTATTTCCTATCTTGAGTGTCCTCTATTCTCAACATAATCGTTAATTCAAGCTTTCTGCCCTGTGTAGTAGAAACTTTTATAAAGGTCAAAAGTGTTCGCACTTAATGAGTGGGATACGGTGTTTAGATTATTATGTTTAAATTATAGGGATACGTGAAGCATCTTTGAACGCGTCCGACAACGCGCCAGTTCGTGCTTTGTTCTGACCTTTCGGTTGTCGCGATGTTGGCGGGGACATGTGAAAATTGTCTCCCGCCGTGAACGGTGATCATCCGCTTCGACGAGGAACTATCACATAAATGATGGAACGGTGGGTTCCTAATCAATTTCCAAACATGTTCGCCGTTAATGATGATCTACGCGCGAATAAGACGTGGCGTCGAGTAGACGATAAAACACACCCATTGTTCACCGTAATATCGGACGCACGCGACAGAATTCGCGTTCTTTCGCGTCATGTTTAATTCATTTTTCAAAGAAACGGAATAGAAGATCGTCGAAGGGAATTCACTCAAGGAAAATTCACTTACGGAAACGTCCGCGTACCGTTTTAGTCAAGGACTGAATATTTACCGAGCATACGGATGATGGTTTTCCGTGACTGTGCCTGTCTAGTTTCCCCGTGGACAGAACCCTCAACGCTGTGCTCGAGGCTGCTGTTTTGTATTCGCAAGCCCATTCGCACGTACAGCACAGCTATGAATGCCATCGGTAGCAGGAAGAAGACGAAGCAGCTCAGCTCGTACAGCGGGAACTCGGGTATGTTTTCTTTCTGCATCATGCACATCGCGGAATTCTCAGAGTAATTATTGGACCCTGAAAGCAAAGGTACCGAGATAAAAATTTCCGGGAACAGATGGGCCCATTACATTATCTAGACTGCGGATTTTATGCATTTATGGATCATCCGACGGTCCAAAATTGAAGGCATCAAAGGGTGAAGAGGTTATGTAACATTTTTGTGAAAAGTGAATTTTCTCGGTGAACGGAGGTGCTATGTGGAGTTCTTTCACATAGGACCTTGTTCCACTTTGTCATATCACAAAATTGAAAACATAAAAAGATGATGAAGGACGAGTGTAGGAGGAATAGAATTTAAATTTAGTCTACTAAAAATTTAATATTTTTAACGTAAGTCATTCATCTTGGGAAGCCTTCAATTCTGTGTAGTAAAGGTTATAGATTTTCTTTTCATCTTGAACCTATTAGAATCCTTAACCCTTTAGCTAAACCTATTCCTAGATAGTACAGAGGATAGTGTATACCTATTATTATTGTTTGCTATGGTAACAACGGTGAAATGTTTGTACCATGCAGTAAACAGATGATCGCAACTACTGTTGTATGGAAGAGAAACACTATGTATCTATAATGTGGCGTCCTAAACAATCATTTCGCAGGAAAGCCAGCAGAAACTCCGGCGTAGACGAGCGATCCGATGTCATTGCGATTTTGTACCGGTGTTGTTCTGTGCGATTCGGCAGGTTTATCTAATGATATGATGCACACAAGCGTGTGATCCCATTACGATATCACAAGTGACGAAAGAAATCGCAACGATTTCTTTTCATCTTATTTTAACTCGATAAACATCGTGTACAAGTTCACGTTCTGTTTCGTGTACGAAATAAAAATCGCCTTTATTGACGCTACGTTATCGGTGCAATATCGCACCTACGTCGCGTTGCATCGCTGGTCTGCACCGAGCCTAATTATTCCTATTTTTACCCTACAAAGTCATTACTAACTCTTTGCACTCCGAGCAATTTTTAATATGAGCAACCAGCTACTCCAGGACTATTTAATTTTAACACACAATTATACATGCAATGTAGCACTAGAGGCCCCCATGGAAACGTGAAGAATATTTTAATTTTTAAATGTATAAAAATACAAAGTTGCTTCTAGATTTCGCAAAGGGCTAATGGAAATAGAAAATCCTTTTTCTAAACGAGTCTGTAGAATTATGAGTTTGCATAAACGTCCACAGTCTAAATAAGATTAAAACAACAGATAAAAAAAATCTGTCGAGGAAATACAGATGCCCAAACCCAAATGAACGGTAGCGAAAAATGGTAGCGTCATGTGCACGGTACCTAGTTCTCGAATTTCAAAGCAGCCATCGCGCAACGCGTTCTGTTGCCTTCGATTCGCAAAGGCATTCCTATAAACGCCATTCTGTGCATCGTTTTTATCAATCAGCAACGACGTTACCGTAGAAATACTGAGCGAGACCCGTATTAATCAATGTAATGGGACATGTAACGCGTCCGGAAACTTTACTCGTTACGCGTGTCATGGGAAATCCAGTGCAGGCAGCCTCCGGACAGTTGTTTAAATTTCTGGTCGGCGGAAACTTGTAATGGCATCGAAAACTTCTTCTCCAACGACCATCTCGGACGGAACGAGCGAGCACCGTGTGTTCAGTATTCGCAGTCGACAATAGTACTCGGCGTCTTTTTTTCTTGTCAAGAATAAAGGACACTCTACACTGTTTTAAACGGTCAACAAAGTGAGAGGAGCGCGCTCTGTGAAATTGGACGCGAACACGGGACTTCCTACAATTATCCCGCGAAATACCCGGCCGGCTAAACTGAGCGATGAGAGCGAAGGACGGCGATTATACAGGGTGATCCAGAAGTAGTAGTACAACCGGGCAAGGGGTGATTCCACGTTATAAAAGAATAAAATATTTTGGTATAATATTTTCTCATCCGGGGCTCCGTTTTCGAGAAAATCTACTTTAAAATTTGTTTAACCTGTAAACAATTTAATACAATTTGCTTGTCGTGTATAGTAGTAAAAAAGAATAAACAATAAGTAATCAGTAGGAATACTTCCCCATTGTCCCGGACAGAGACAACCGCAGTAGTGGAATACACGACAAGCAAATTGTACTAAATCGTTTACAAGTTGAACAAACTTTAAAATCAATTTTCTGGAAAACGGACCCCCGAATGAGAAAATGTTATACCAAAATATTTTCTTCTTTTTTAACGTAGAATCACATCCTGCCCGGTTGTACTACGATTTCCGGCCCACCCTGTATACAAACGCGTCCCGTGTAAACCGCAACTAGGGGGCGTGATGTGCACGTATACTTACGGTTTCACTGCGATGAGAACTCACCAGGCGGATACTCGATGTAACTGACGTTGATGTAATGAGCAAACGGTATCGCGGAAACGAGAGACACCAGCCATGTGAGTACGATTATTCGTACGGGAACCTTTAAACCGCTCGCGTAACGACGAAGCGGGTGACAAATCGCCAGATACCTTTCTGACGAGAACGCCACTATCGTCAACACCGACACGTAAGAGGACCTTCGAACAGAATGTGTGTTTCACCTTAGAATAGAATTTTTCCCATGGGAACGAAACGGATTTCGGCGGTACGCATCGACTCACGACTCGGATATGTAAGCCCGGATTTTGCAGATCCCTACTCCCCACCTCCATGGATACTGCTCCCAAAATTGATCCAACTCGAACGGAATCCCTGGAAAGAATTGAAAGACTTTTTCACGGGGTGAGTAAAGACATTTGCGCGCCTGTTTGAACTCTCGGTGGATAGACGCTACGACCGTACTATAGTCCGTGAATGGATCCAGTTGGACCCTTACACGTTCTTTGCCTCTTTTTGTATCACTTGTGAACGTGATCCTTTTTCTAAAGCAATCAAAGAGTTGGTTATTTTAATTATAAATAAATAATATTTGGCCTCTGTTGAATGGAAATTACGTACATGTCCTTTGTGAATTACCACACATGACATCGAAAATGCTATGCTAACTTATGAAACAATGAATGTTTTAATTCCATTCAACATTGACATTAAAACTTATCTCTAACGGATAAGTTACATGTTCGATAAGTGATTCCAAACTTTTCAATGGTGGTACGTAGAAGTTCAAAAATTTTATTAACGCCCGACTCATTCTGCGTCCCTACGTATGTAACCTATTATTGTCCGAATTCAACATCTGTGAACGATATTTGCAGTTAAGGGTTAACAATATGCAGGAAAGAAAATCAGAGCAAACCCTTAAGCAGATGTAACATGCCAATGAACACAATGAGTAATATCTAGCATATATCATTTTCCATCTACAGACGGGATCCGCACTGAAACGACTGGTATCATGCACAGTGTAATAATCATACATATAGAGAAACTTTCGATGGCCATTACACGCTAGGTAACACGTTCGGTAATATTAAGCGAAGATCACCTGACGTTTGTAGTCGGTTTCCATAGTTAAGGGTTTCTGTGCAGAGAATGGAATAGAGAGCAACCTTAGGTAGAATTTGCACAACAGCTAACACATCGATCGATACCCAGTCTTCTGAAACGATTTTAATGGTACAGGAAACAAGGAAACTGAAATGTATTATCACACCAAAGGGACAGCGCAACAGAGAGGTCGAATATTGCTCATGCAGTACTACGCGCAATTAAGCATTTTGTTGATATAATAATTATGTAGGTAAGCGATATCTCGAATCGTTGAGTTGCCCAGTAAATTTCTGTCGACCCCATTTATTGAGATATATGTCAGCCGTTATCTTCGCGCAGACAACTTAATTAATTCAACAATTACAAGGGAGTGTATTAATGTAATCTATCCATTTGCTTCAACGTCTTGGATTCTTTTCGAAATTTATAACTATCGAGAATTTGTTTAATAAGATTCTTAATTATTTTTTACCGATATTAATTAAAGTCCTATTCAGTTGCACTTCTTGAAGTTTAATCTTTTCGTTCCGTTTGATGTAGGAAAAGTAAGAAATTATTGATTGTGATAAAAATGATTGGAAAGTGGAGTTTAAATCTTTAGAAAAGTAGAGTAACCCAGGTGTATACGTTACAAGATTTTACGGACTCGGTGGGGAAACCCTTTTCATTGCTTTTGTAGTTCCACTTAAGAAGCGATGAAGTTATAAAACAGTCTTTATAACAGACATGAAGAAACTTTTCAACACAGAGAAAAGTGAGAATATTTTTCAAAAATAAAAAAGCACCTTGAATTATCACGGGATTGATTCCCATACTTCAATGACACTCTGTTCTTCAATGTTTACTGCGCCATATGCTTTTACATAAACATACATACGCACGTGTCCACCCGTGCATCGCAAAAATATGCGTCCACACGAAACCGTAAGTCGTGTTCCGTCGTTAGAAAAATATCATATTTTTCGTCCTCCATCGAAAGCATTTATTTACAATCGAATATTGAACATTCCTCGAGGGGCGGGACAAATAAAATGAATAACGCGCGTGCACGATTTTTCAAAGTCGAATACATAAAATTGAAATCGACTTGTCGATAAGTATCGAACAGTGGAGATAAACGATGTAACATAGCACGACATAAACGACGATAGCGATTTTATTTACGTCGATTCCCCGTGACATCGATCGAAACATTTTCATAAATTCTGATCGCACGGCTTCGACAATTCAGCGATCTCTTTTTTCAGAGATTCATGAACAGCTGAAATCAACGTTTTCCACCGAAAGCGTTGTTCCGTTTGCGAGACTCGCCAGTTCCATTAGGTTGACGCAGGCCACGGTATTGTTACGGGCCGCGGAGCAAACATCATTTCTGTAGAATTTATTCGTTCGATTTCCCATCGCCAATCGACCTATTTACAAATAATCGAGATCTCCATAACTCCGCGAAAGGGGATGGAAAGAAGAACGTGCTTCAAATAAATGATTTAATAATTCAAAAGGGTGAAGCAGGAGGAAGTACAATAATTTCACGATCCTTCGGAAGAGAGATATTTTCCGATCGCCGGACGTTTATTTCCGATCAAATTACCTTCAGCAACTTCCTCGTGTTATACCTACATAGACGTGCCTTAAAAAAGCAAAGGACTCTTTTAACTTTTATTGCTGTTTTTAACGTCTGTTTATAGAGTATCAGGGAACTGGTAATATAAGCAAGAGATGCGTGATTCAAATAATATAACTTTATTAATATTAAGTAATTGCTATAACATCTGTTACTGAAAATAATTTCCTTTCATTTCGTATGACTTTTTGCTTGTTTTCTGACAAAAGTTCAATTCCTGATCGATGGTGTAAAATGAAACCACGATATCGACTTAAATGCAACAGGTATGAATTTTGTAAAGTATAGGAAAATCCACGGACAAAATAACGTAATCAGCCGATGTAATTTCACGTTTTCGATGCAAACAAATCCATTCAATGGTATTACAATCACGCTTGTCGATACAAGTGAGATCCTAACGAGTACCCACGGACCCATGAACGCTTCGTTACACCGAGAAAGATCAGACCAGCCATTAGTCGGCAATTAACGTCAGACACGTGAGGATTCTGCTAATATTAGCTCGTGAACCACAGGACAGCATAAACTTCTCGACTAAATAGACTTATTTGGGTCTCGAGTCAGAAAAAACGTCGATAAACCGAAAATCACGAGAGACCACGGCGAAACGTTTCGATCACGTCGAATAAACGGATAAATTCGTCGGTGCAGGTTCTGTTATCAAACCCATCGAAACGTTCCAGCCATCGTAGCCTATAATTCACTCCATTATCTACGTCACGCAGTAATTGCTCTACAGCGTGGTCGGAAAATCTTGTCCAATAATTTACAAGGCATATTCTACACCTCGATACCGCGAAATGTTTTATAAAGGGGCCAAAAATCTTTTGCCGCAGAGATATGACTGTTTCAAGGTACTCCATGATATAAATATTTTTCGTAGTTCTAACAATTTATTTTCCTTTAATTTTTCCAAACTGATATGCATTTAATTAACAACCTTTTGCCGCAGAGATACGACTGTTTCAAGGTACTCCATGATATAAGTAGAAATCACCTTTTTTCATAGTTCTAACAATTCATTTTCCTTTAATTTTCCCAAACTGATATGAATTTTACTGATATGATTATTAATTTTCCTTTAGTTTTTCCAAATTGATGTGCATTTAATATATACGTACTGAATCGTGTAAAATTTGTATACATCTTAATATGTATTCCATACATGTCCTATTTGTGTTGTATTTTCTACAACGTACAATGTTCATGTAAATTTTTATACATGCATAGAAATGTTTCGAGTATATTGTGGTTGGCGTACATTCGATTGTAAAATGATTCCTACGCATCCAACTGCAATGTATACTACATTGGAAAGTTATTGGACAGGACTTCCCGAACAGCTAGTATTGTTCATGCACATCAACTGAAAACCGTTGCGATATATTACATTTTCTGCCGCCTCTCTTTTCTGTATCAATTTCCATCTTTGTCAGACGCTCGCGCTCGTATCCAAGAGAGCGAAAACTTTCGAACGAGGAAATGTAACATGCGAACTCGGTTTCTTTACTCGCGAATCTTCTACTCTCGCGACTTCTGTCTACCAAGAAAACTCGTTTAGTGGACTTTACGTGGTTAGTAATACTGATTCAATAATATTAACTATTCGTATCGTTATTTCAACACTCAATATGTGTACACTATCGTGGTCGTGAGGAATTGAATTAAAAAATGTATTACACATTATCAGTCTTCTTTGGTTGAAATAATTCTTGGTTTAAATAATACTAACAATAACCAATATTGGTTTAAATAAAACTAATATGTACTAACATTTAAAAAAAATTGTAAATAATCTTATTTACTAATTTTCTTTGTTTTGTTGTCTATAGGCATGCAAATCTTGTCCTATATCTTTTTTGAAACCGAAAATGTATCGTCGAGAAACGACATTAAAAAAAGAAAACATTTGAAATAAAGCTGGATACCGTTGTCTTTAATAATACCTAGACTATCCGCGTGTAGCGCATAAATCACCGATAGAGTTCGACCTTTGAAGAATCGTCGAGATTGACAAAGTTCGACAACTTCCTGCGTTCCATGAGAGAGGGAATACGGAAGTCGAGGAGTTTAATCGGCGCCACGAAGGTGTCCGACTTTCCAGCGAGTTTAATATCTGGAACCCGTATCCTCTTCTGACGTGGTTGACTGTAAACTTACAGAATATCCTGGTTCCGCCCGTCATATTTCGCGATTCCGGAAGAATTTCGAATAAAATATCGCCTCGTATTTTCACCGAGAAAACGAAACACATATCTCTGTCTTCTTGCGGAAACGGAATCACAAGTGCAACCATAACCACGGAAGAAACCGTCCTCTTTATCGAATACGCTTTTCGGTTCGTTTACTTCCACGACCATCGGATCGTTTTTCGATAGACATGCCCGTGATCTCCCGACAAGTGTCGGGTATCGTAGAGCTTGACGAGAAAATTCCGACGAATATTGTTTTTTTCATCCCCCAGCGGATATCGACTTTCGTGATTAATTACCGAAATGTATTGCGATAGATCGTCTTAAAAATAGACAAAACTGCGTGGTCGTGCAGCATTCCGTGGACTATCAATAGATTGCGGATGTTTATGCAAAATATTGATATTTATGGACCGATTTATAGAAATTGAAACCAAACGGAAAATTTACATTAGTCACCTTCATCCGGATAGAAGAGCCTCTGAGGCTCTTTTAAAAAAATGACATAAAAACAAAAATTTTCTTTAGAAATATCAAGGTCACCTTCATTTTTTTAAATGGAACCACCCTTTTTTACATGACCTTGAATAATTATAGTCACCGAATTTCTAATGAAAGAGACTATCATTGTAGGTGTTTAAAAAAGGGTAATTTCATTTTAAAAAATGAAGGTGACCTTGATATCTCTAAAAATAATGTAAAAACAAAAATTTCTTTGATATCGTGTGAGTTCCATTGAAACATGCAACTTTGTCCTTAACGACGTATCTTTTTAAAAACAACGAAGGTATTTGAGGTGCAAACGTTAGGTGACTCACCCTGTATACATATATATATATATATATATATATATGTATAATAAATGATTAAAAATTGAGTGTTACGATTTTACTGAATAAATAAACTGAATTGAAAGAAGTAAAATATTTCAGCTGTTCTGTACTGAAAGCCTCCGGGCTCTTCTCCATTCTATTATGATGAAGGTGAAGGGTCCAATCAGGCCTCGAATAAAACAAAATTTCATTAAACGTGGTGAAACAATTTACCGTACTAAGCTTTGGACAAATCTGCAATCTAATTACCAGTTTTAAACGAAACATCGATGAATGCCGAAGGTTCACAGAAATTTATTGTACTCGATATTGCATCACATCGGATCCCGTTTGTTACCTATTCAAATATACTGAATTAATCCGTCGTATTCTATGTTTATTATCGCGTTTAACATCGAGCTGTATGCTCGGAGAGTTTACACTGTCGTACAACGATACACGTTATTCAGTCACATCGGTGTGATGACCTGACAAAATTTTCTTTCTTTCCGAATTAATTTTGGCTCCCTGGAAGGGATTAATTGAGACAATGGGCTGAGTGGCTTTTGTGTCTATGGTAAATAGATTGTTAAACGGATACTAGATAGGCGATTATATTATTAGGTTGGTTGGAAATGAATCGCTGTTCATCAGTCGTGTCTGTAGTGTAAACAGTGCATTCAGTTAGCATAGATTGATACGATATAGATGGTAAAAGATTGATACTATTAACTCTGTACGGTTAGTAAAGATTGATATTATTAACTCCATATTGGTTAGTACAAATTAGTACTATTAACCAGCAACATTGACTGGACATTATGATACGATATAGATGGTAAAAGATTGATACTATTAACTCTGTACGGTTAGTAAAGATTGATATTGTTAACTCCATATTGGTTAGTACAAATTAGTACTATTAACCAGCAACATTGACTGGACATTAATTACATTTTTTTAATATAGTAACATACACAATGTATAGTATAACAGCATAATATAATGTAATATAAATTTTATATAGTATATTAAAAGTCATCACAAATTCCGCCAAAAGCGCTATTATAATCTCAGTAATCGTAGAACAAGAAACGTACAATCCATCGGTTTGATAGTTTTAGTGTTAAGAACGCGAATCCTTTCAATTCTACAACCTCTAATCTTGATCCGTATAAAAATAAATCTGCGATACTCTACATACTTTGCAATAATAGCAGAAAGAACCTTAATATTTTCCACAGGATACATTTATCATATTTAAATTCATTTCTGTTCAATTTATTATATTTCCCGTATATGTCCCGTCAACCCAATATTAACGAAAGATTCGATTAAATTACCAACAAAGCAACGGGTTGATTACGATCGAAAATACGATTTATTTAATCACGTTTAATATCCCGGGGCACGCTACGAATGCAGAACAAATGAATCCAAACGGAAACTTATCATTCACAAACGAAATATTTCATCGAACGACATACCACAGCCAATAAACGGTCGAAGTGCAATTAAAGCAAAATAAATCGACAACGAGCAATTCAAGGGTACACAAACGAGCATGTACTTACCGCATAATAACAGCAACAGATCAGACAGCGCGAGGTTGAACAAATAACAGTTGGTTGGCGTCTGCATGTGCCGTTGCTTGCAGATCACGATGCAGGTCGCCAGATTCCCGACGACACCGGCGACCAGGATCACGACGTAGACCACGGTGGCAGGCACCTTCAGCTTTAAGGGCAGGTACTTACTGCCCAGATTCGTCTCCAAGAATTCCGACTCGTTCAGGTGTTCGTACCCGGTGATGTTCTTGAGATAGGACTGTTCATCGGAGACATTCATCGTTCACGAATCTCGATCACCTTCCTCGATCAAAAACAAATCGTGCGTCCTCAAAATCCACCAATAGCACGCCACTTGGGCATCTGCAGTTCTACAGTCATGCCTTTTATTTTGGACCCCTTCGAAACACTTGCTGGACACAATCCTCCAAACTTTCGAACTCGAAAGGTACCATGTCCCTTAGCACACCGAAGAAACTGTTTATGTTTCGTGTACCTCAAAAATGTCACTAAATAAAAATTAGTTCAAGTCATGATCGAGAGGTGTACCACGATCCTCGAAATCGTTCGCGAAACCGACTAGCCTCAGATTCGAGAACGGTCCGCTTGGCGAACCGTGGACAAATGACGTCCCACGGAGAGCGTCGGTTTTCACCTTCGCGCCGAACGCGCCCCATCCACTACGCATCCAACCCTTCGACTTTAACCCCCGAACCGACCACGAACTCAGCCAATGAGGTCGGGAGCGCATCGTGGAACGGAACAATTCGAAACGTTCCACGATCAAAATCTACGGTCCAAAGGAGGGAACCTCCTTAAATACCACGCGCACTTTCCACCGTCATATGTATCTATAGAACAGGTTAGAAAGTCCACTTCGGAGAGTTCTTAATGTGATAGCTTAGACAGGGGTTAAGTGAAATGAAACGAGACCAAAGCGTGACGAAAAATTGAATTTTCGAGAGATGATTGGAATTATCGGAGGAGCTGAAGTTTCAATTAACCCTCATATTACCGCTGCACGATCATAACCGCCGCGGTGCAAGAGTTTTAACGATATTAAGGGAGTACATTACCTTGACGTGTGTGAAAATAGGTAAAGTTCGGGAATTTTTGTTCATAGGTAATTACTAAATGAAAAGTTTTCAGTTCTCAGTGGGTATGAGTAGGTATTGCTGTCAGCTTTGTTCGCTAATTTTTGAGACGTAAAAGTGTTACAAAATGGCGGAGTTATTCGTTAATTGCGGAAACTTTTCTTGCAGAATATCAGTTAGCATTAACTAGTACGTCGTATAATGTAGCATAGGATTCTTCAAAACTTTTAATAATTATAGGAATGGTAGCAGTTTGAAGAGAAAAAATGTATTTTTACAAAAAAATTAACTATAAATGTTTCTAAACAATTAAATGATTGAGATACCTAAAAAAATCCTACAGTAGCCTACAGAATAAATATTTTTATTAAAGTCGTATGTGACGATTAAAAAACACCGTAAAAAATGGTCAAATCAATCGTCGATTTTCAGTAAAGTTTCATCCTGTGATTAATTTGTTGTCTGGAATCCGCTTGGCGAATAGTTATTTGAGGTTGAATTACGTTCATAAGGGTGTTCATGATCGAAAAATCATTCGATGAACAGGTTAAGAGTTACTCCCTAAGTGTTCACTCTTTAAGATAAAATTTCAGTTCAGAAACGACTTTGTGTACACGAGATGACTTAATGTTTCGTCCCCTTAGAGGAAGATTTATTTAATGAATATTTCCACGAGACCCCCTTAAACGCGGGTATAATGGTTATGAAAATATTGCGTCGCAGTCTTAAATCACGTAAAACCAGGCAATTAAGGTCATGAAGAATTTGGAAGCAATACTGGAGGAACCGTTCGCTCGACACGGACTCTGAATTATAATTTATTCAGCACTACGTCAACGACTTTGAAGACTCCAAATTTTGGTTGCTGTTTACAAATGGCTTCACAAAACAAGTATATTAGTCGACTGCGTCTCTTTACGTAAATGTAGATCTTTACGAGTTGATTTATAGAAACTGAAATCAAACTGGAATTCGTTTACTCTAATAAATTGTAATATTCATTTTTTGCATAACGTATAATTTTGTTTCTACTTTGATCTTTATTTTCTCACCCGAATTCCTTTATTTGTTCCAGCTAAACAATACACGAATATTTTCAAAAATACAGCATCACTTTCGTAGGTTAAAATTTCCTAGTAATCCATGAACTTTCAATTCATCGGAATTCTTCAATGTCGCTGCACTCCTGAGTATTTCACAAAGTCTTTCTGTGTCCCCTTTTAACCTGGAACTCCCATTGCGCCGTGTAATAGCGAATCCTGTCCCACTCTTTGTCTTTGTCCATTCATCTCGTACCGCGATTTGCATTCATTTGCATAATTTCCTCGTCCTGGACGAACTCCTGGATCGTTCGAGCAACACGATGATCTGTTGTAATGGGCTGATATCATTATGATATAGCCGATATATAGTAAAAATTCGATTAGTGCACGAAACAATCTACAGCGTAAGCCCCGTGTTCATCCCCACCATTAAGGAAGGGATTCCCCTTGACGCACCGTGAGGATCAATTCCTCTTTCCATTTCACTCGTTGTCCTTTTCTACGTTCGGCGTTTATTCTATACACGGTGTCCCAAAATGATGGGGCAAGTCGCAACATGGATATTCCTCATGCAAATACAAATCGAAAAGTCCTTTACCGTTTTGTAATCTGAAGCTTCATTTCCGAGATATTAGCAGTTGAACGAACTCCAATCAGCTGAGCGGTCGGCCACGCAGTTAAGAAGCGCGCGTCTCAACTGCTTGGCCTCTGTCTCTTAACTGCGTCTGCGAGTACGTGTTGTGGCCAACCGCTCAGCTGATTGGAGTTCGTTCAACTACTAATATCTCGGAAACGAAGCTTCAGATTACACAACGGTAAAGGACGTTTCGATTTGTATCTGCATGAGGAATATACATGCTACAGTTTGCCCCATAATTTAAGGACACTCTGCATGTAGAATCGATTTGTCATACATAAACGCTCGACTTCGGTCCCAATTTTCTGGCACTAATCCAAGTTTGATTGTACAGCAATCTCGGACGCGATATTCAGCTCCGCCAACAACGATCTCTCCATGAAGATTTTCGAGTGATCGTTATCACTCCTCGATCCATTGCCAAGCAGGAAACGGACCGCGTACTCTTTCGGTCGGTGGGTCAAGGTTCCACGTAACAGATACTCGATGATCTCGTTACGTGTGTACTGAGCGTACGCAATCGCCCGCCTAGGCAAATGCGTTTGATGGAAACGGCAGAGTTGGGGATCCTCGTCGCAATTCCGTCTCGAGTCTTCCGTTGGCTCCGCGTACGAGTCCAGGATTAAGATCATCGTGCCAAGAGTAAAGATGTAGAAAAAGAACTGAAACGTATTTTATTCGTTCTTGTACAGCCGGCGAGACGCCGTTGGAAATTTTTATTCCGATAGTTGATATATCGGTTACCGATAAAATTGCATTGGTCACGGAGGAATGATAAAATAGAATCGAGGGGTTCGTGAGGAGAACGCAAAGAATGGTCGGTTTAATAGAATGTTCGAGATTACGGTATTAAATAATTGTATCGTTACATTTTAGGTGATATTAGAAATACAACAGCTTCTTTTAAAAGCTTCGTTTTATTCCTGAAATTCTATTTCCATATTGAATTATATTTTCATTTGAAATTATGAAATATTGAAGTATAAATCGATATAACCTAGAATAAGACAAAAATTTTTTTTTGGTTTTTTGACTTACAACCCTTTCATAATCACCAGCACATTTAACGTACGATATAAGCTGTAAACGTCATTGTTGTCACGTGTAAGTTCTCAGTATCGCACAAGATACTAAATTCACAAACTTGTCTTGGGTAGTCTCTAGTCATGAATATATTAGTTGTTTCGTATTCTCCTGTTGCAGTAACTCGAAGAAAATCAGGATTACCAAATCTTAATGAAATCTGGAAGTTCCTACACTCCCGAGAGTTATAATTCTTCGACATGTCTCACTCATCTCGCGAGCCCCTCAATTCTAATCTCGCGTTTTGAGATCCGTACTTCATCGTCTCTTTCGCAAACGTTCATAATATTCTGGAAACCAACGAACCACTTTTGCTCTAGCGTTCCGCTAACAAACGCTACGACCGCCCTCTACTCACAATTTTGGTAATAATCAACGGTCGCGAAACGTGTGAACGTGGACAAAAACGGAAACTTTAGGGCGTGAACAAGATCAGCTGTTGGATGCAGTAATGGTATAAGTCAGTAAATATGCTTTTGAGATATTCAGCTTAAAATATCTTGTAAAACCTCTTCTGAATTGATATATAAGTACATCTGGATATAGGGTAAACGCACCAATGAATGAACACTTATGAGATTTTCTAACTATTGAAGTCGAATTTTAAATAATAATAATATGAATAAATACTTGACACGTGAAAACTGGATTTTTTAATATTTGTATTCAAATTGTATTGTGATTTCAATTTGAAAAATGCGAAAAATGTAATTAATTAAATTAAAAAGAAGAAATACAAATTTTACTACTGATTGAACAATATTTAATTAAGAAAGATATTTCTAATCAATGGCGTGAAAATTGAACGTGAACCAAAGCATTGAAAAAGATCAATATTTAATTATTTACTTATTTTAATAACTTCATTCAACTCGTGTTTGTATATAATGTGCATTCACTAGTACGTGTTCATTTAATGGTGCATCCACCTTACTGGTAATACTGAGTATGATCATTCGACTGCGAATATTATGCATTTATAGCATACAGAAGTATGTGAACTATAGTGAAGGGCAAAAATTAGATTGAATTTAATAAGTTTTTTATTTTATTTTTATCTCATTAAAATAGGAAAGAATTGTCTATTTTTATTCTTTCTTTCAGAAATCATTTTGCATAAAAATCCGCAATCTAATGATCATTAACTGTATCGTGTCAGGGTAATCGAGTACGATACTTATACTGAGTACTGAGTGTATCTTGATAATAATTGTATCGACATGGATCAATATCAACTCATACTGAGATGATATACTAAACACCTCCTATTGAGTAATTACCGCGACTATACATTATTTATGTACACGATAGAATAAAGTTAAAGTTAAATTCCTATGGTGTAAACCAAAAAATTATTTAAAAAGTCGACTTACACCATCACTGCATCCAACGGCACAGATATCCCAGCCACCTACAATCCGTTACACGTTTGTACGGCGTACACATTTTACCTTCGACGTCTTCCGACATAGCACCGACATAATATAGCATTACGTTTCTTCGTTTTTGTCCTTATTCAGTCTACGACGAAGCTTTTAGGCGATAAGCACCGGATTAAATAGGGTTGTATTCTGAAACGGAATGAGGAACATCAATAGAACCGCGGCGTTTCTAGGTAGCGTCGATGAATCTCGCACGGGGACAAAAGGTATTACCCATTGCAATGACTTCTCTCCTGTTAATTGGCCGTAAACCGTTCGAAGAACGCACCGATAGATCAGGCAGATACACTGGACGGCTACGAGGGTAATGAATCGCGCGAGGCAATTTAGCGACTCTAAGAAAACGAGCATTAGCATTCTCGTGTCCTTGAGATTCTTTGCCAGACATTTTTAATGGGAATGAGTACTTATCGATGGAATATCGGACGGAAACTTTCAATTTAGGTTACACCGTTCATTTTAACGCCACGAACAAAGGAATTGTCGAAATTCATCTGGATTCGTTTGTTTGGTATAGGAATTATTGTACCCTGACAGACCCTGTTCTAAAATTTGCGACGTTCCCTTTCGTACATTTTTAAACTTCGTGGAAAAAATGACGTGAGCTGGCACAACAAAGTAAGCAGGGAATAATTGAAATATGGAACTGGACAAATCAGAGGGAGTGTACAGGTGATCCTCAGCCCAGACGTATTTAAACATACATGTATACAACCAATACAGATTTAGATACCTTTAGGCTATTTTTATCAATTAAATGAAAGTTATAATAAATCTTCCATTAATGAAAAATGTGTTACAATTTTTACAAGGCCTCTTGTTATTACTTTTGGTTTAATAATAAGTTACTTGGATACTACATTATTAATAACGCTCTCTATATTGCACACGATAAATAAAATATCAATATAAACATAGAGAAAAATAAATGAAAGAAAAGAGAGATATAGATTTACTTAACGAAATGATAAAGTAAAATAAACGTAGAATGGCATACAAGTGAAACGAAGGTAATAATAAAATCAAACAACAGTGTGTAAGAGCGAGTGGGTTCAGTGGATAATGAACACGATCATTTGCGCGATGTATCCTATTACAGAGAGTCACGTATGATATAAATCCGTAAAATCCACATTCTACTTATGAGTTTCATCGTTAGTACCAGCTGGAAACCAAACAAGCTAAACGAGTTGAGCACGATAAACTAACAAAACTAGGAATCCTTGAAGAAGCCGATTTTAGTCCATGAATCGTTGTGATATTGACTCCACCTGGCGGAAACGAAGTTTCATCATTAGTGGCGATGGAAAACTTCGACTGGCCGAGATAAATGAATAACGTAATAAGGCAGTCAAAAGTTGAAATCTTATAGTAATCTTATACCCCAGCTGTAGAACCGATCTTAACGACTTTAAAGACTTTTCTGCTACGCTTCCCGTAGACTTTCACGTTCTTCTTAGTTACTTAGGCTCCATCCAGATTCAAGAAACACGCACCGTACGTAATTCCGTCACCATCTTCGAACTTGCACGCCCAACAAACTTCCGGTACCGTCGCGACCCCTTGGATTCATTACGAAGTTCAAACTTTCCATCAATAGAAACTGGAGCTGTTCGACGTGGAGCAATTGCGATCCGTTTCGCGATAAAGAAAATTTTCTTACGGAAAAAAATGGCCTGGGGTGGTAGTGGACGCCATTTTTAGGCGACGGTTCCGAGCTCGTGGTGTCTGTCGTGAATTTAATCATCGTTCCCGTTTTTAATTAGTCGGGATTTGACGTGGATACAATATAAACCGGCTGGTATTTAGCGAGCTGTCACTCCAGTCTGATGAATTTGTGAAACGACACGTATTCAGACGAAAGTGTTTTTTTTTCTATTATCTATCGCAATAGGGAGAAAATGTTTCTGCCAGGTCCGTCGACGTGGTATTGGTCGACTATATTGAACAAAACTGAGTGTGTGAACTACGCATACAGCGCAACGTATGAGGCTTCTGGGAGCCAGACTAATGAATTCTGCTCTCTAACATTTCTCAAGTTTAATATTGTTTACATACCTATTTTTGAACGCTTTGTATTTGATAATATAAAATTTGCATATTTAAAACTATTCTGTATCGTTTTGATTTCTTTGCTGTTAAAATAAAATTTAATGAACGTCATTTTTAAAATCTATAAACCAAAAGTGTTTCTTGCAGTAGTGTCTATGGCTGTGAATTTTCGTAAAAGTCCCTACTCTAGTTATCAATTTTTTTCTAATTTCGGTAAACTGTAACCTTTATCTTGTATCTATGTTTATTACTTAATAATATATTTACACTCAGGGTTCATTACTAAAATGGTTAATACAGTGTACTCTCCTATATAGACTAATTATTAATTTAACATAAACGGCATCCCTATTACGAACACCACAACAAAAATTATAACACCAAACAAAAACATTTTCTGAAAACATTTATCCAATGCTGTCAAAAGGAATAAAAAAAAATATGATGGAGAAGCAGAAGAAACGCAGAGAAAATCTCATAAATGGATTCGAATTATTTCTCCTCAATTTTCATCTATTTTTCTCGAAACCAAATTTTCTTTTGCGTTTTCGAACGGCGACGGTTGTATTTCCAAAGGAACTATTTCTAACTTGGCGTTGTTTCTCTTCCACAAATGTGCAAAGTAAAATAACAGAAATCGTTACTATTTCGTCCAGGAAGTGGCGATAAATGTATCATCGACGCTGTCGGAAATGCTAAAAATAGTTTCCACATAGATTTCCATCGCAGCGTTAACAAGAACGGTTAATGGTATTTATGCACATTGATACAGCAGAACCTCTTTCCAACGTCGTCTGGTCGCCAAGAGGCGTTGTTCAAGCACACATCATTTTCACGACATTCGCGAAATTACTAATGCAAACAACAAACTGGGCGGCTTAAACATAACCGCAAATTCAGACTCAAAATATTAAGCATGCTTCTTAATATTATCGGGTACCTTATGTTCGCGGACATACCAGATGTTGATGGCGCAACCGTGCGCAGTGGATGCAATTTTCTTAAGGGAATGCGTGCTGCACCATAAAAAGTTACGGGACAGCAAGATGCATCGGACGTATATATGTATGCAAAACGCAACGGGAACTCGGTCGAAACTAATTAAAACGCCCACCGTTGACGCTTTTTATTTAAACACGAAAGAAATTGTACAACGGAAAATAGATCCCGGATAAAAATCGACTTACAAACGACACGACCATATAATACATCGTCAAAGAATAAATAAAAATGTAAATTAATTTACAAGCTACAGTATTTACAGGATTTAATCGGAGTTGGATGGCTCCGCGCCAAGGGAGGATTGAAGAGATCGTATAGATCACAGAATACTGCTCGCTGTAGACATGGATTCCTCCACGGTCCTTTTAGACGGTGCACTTTTGTTGCTCGCCTGTTCCCGCGCAACGGAGTGCATTCGGTCGAGAAGGGGTTTGGACGTTGAGTCCTCCTTCTTCAGCGCGTAAGATTTACGAGACGCATTATCGTTCGCGTTCTCGTCTCTGTTCACGGTTTCCCGACTCGCAGTGAACCGAAACATTTCTTTTGCCTGACCGATGGTGTACCTGCGCAACAGTCACGCAATTATTCGATGATTGTTCATGGTTTTCGACTGTTATCTGAGCTTGTGTACACTCGCGAGCAAACTCGGCTTCCGCTAGGGAAAAACAGGCGTTGGGGAAGGGCCTTTTAACACTTGGTATCGGGAATCACTGAAATTTATGCCAAATTAACATTCGGTTTAACATTTATTTCAGTACTTGAAATAAATTTATCAAGTGCTAGAAGGTCCTTCTACGTCACTTTTTCCCCTAGTGGAAGCTGAGTTTCCTCCTAAGTGTACAAGCATAAACAGAGAAATATTGGAGGACTTGCTACCTCTTTCTAATATAGCTGAGTCAATCACTTAAAACGCAGATTCCCAGAACCTCACACCCCACTACTTAGATGTAAAAAGAGATACCAACTCCTCCTAAAGCTATCTACCTTTTTCTAAACTAAGGTTGAAACATCTGTTTCAGGGAGATGCGCAGTCTATACAGGGTGTCCAGAAATAGTATCAATTCCCGGAAATGAGGGGTACCTGGGATGATTTGAAACAACTTTTTCCTCAGCAAAAATGTTATCCGAGGCTTGGTTAACGAGATATTAACGAAAAACCCCGACCAATCAAAGCGTGGGTCTGCCGGCAGAGTTCCCGCGGTAACGTTGGCTACCAATCGCAACGCGTAGCCACCGTTACCGCGGGAACTCGGCCGACAGACTCGCGCTCTGATTGGTCAGGGTTTTCCGTTAATATCTCGTTAACCAATCCTCGGATAATATTTTTGCTAAGGCAAAAATTGTTTTAAATCATCCCAGGAACCCCTCATTTCCGGGAGTCGAAGCTATTTTGGGACACCCTGTATTTCTATGTCTATGTATACAAGATGCTACCTAACCTCACTGAATTCTTAAAACTCGAATTATGAGCCTTCCCGTTGGTACCATTCTCGCACATCTGCGGTGTCCTCCTGGTAGTCCAGCTACGACTAGGTGGCTTCCTTCCAACGCAGCAAAGCGTCTGCTTGAAAGCGTGTCGGTACTTCATGCTCATTAAATTGTACAGAATCGGATTCACGGTGGTGCTGAAATAATAGAGGCAACCGCTCAAAATGTACAGCCATTCGTTCAAATCGGGGTAATAGTCGGACTCCTGCGCGTAGACGTAGAGCAATCGCTGTGCGTGGAACGGGGCCCAGCAGACGAAGAACATGATTACCACCGCACCTGGAACGAAATCGATCGGGTTAACGGCATATTTGGAATATCTGGAATATTGGATCGGTGCAAAAATGTTTTGATGAACTATCTGCAGATATGCTGATTTTTCTTACACGAATAAAAATTGAATTACCTACTTAAGTTATCATAAAGGCAACTAAATCATTGATTGTTAGACGGATTATTTTGATAAGCTGTGGTTTAAAATTTTAGCTCTGAGTGCATTTTTTTAAAAATGTTTGTTCATTGCTTTTACTATTATTTTCAATTAAATAGACGGGATAAATCCCATTAGTGTACATTAATATATATACTATGAAGTATATATTATACAAATATACACAAAAATGCAGCATTAGGAAATAAAGGTAAAAAACCGTATAAAGAAAGCATATATGTATGTATAAAAACGTATACGAAAGACTTATACTGAAAATATACATATACAAAAGCAGACGTGTCACAAAAACTATACAAGTTTTTATTTCGTAAAATGCAGAAGGTTGAATTTTATCTGCAAAGGGTGACTATCATCAGCAGAAGGTTGAATTTTGTTTGTAAAAGTTTGAATTTTACCTGCAAAAGGGTAAATTTGATTTGCAAAAAGTTGAATTTGAAGTGCGAAGAATTGAATTTCGAGTGCAAAAACTATACAATAAACATTCAATATCGAGACACATTTCCTGCTTGGTGATGTATGTTCCGACCAAAGATCAGTTAGACAATTGGGAGGATCACGGGAGTGTAACGTGGGTGGGAAACGTATTAGAAATTACGGAGTATCTTACTCAGCATTCTGATGACGGATCTCCGGGATTGAACCCGTCTCGAATCTCCATGAATCGCCCCGCGCACCACTACATCCCGTGTGCTGTTCCTGATCTTCCAGCCCATTCTTGTGTAAACCACCAAGATCACCAGCATCGGTATCAAGAAAAATATAATGCTGCTCAGCTCGTAAAGAGGAAACTTGGGCATGTACGGTAAGAGCATGGCGCAGATCGCTGAATTTGCCGAGTAATTACCCGACTCTACATGAGATATCATAATTTTATAACTTTCATATAGATTCGACGTAAAATTAATACAGGCAACCCTCGTATAACACAGTATTTCTGAAGGATAGTCACAGAATAATTGAAAAAAACGGCCGAATAAAATGGTATTCCTATAACACGGTTAAAGAAATGTGTAGAATAGTGTAGTTTTCTTAGTTTTTTGAACCTAAACCTGTTCTTTGTATATACATATATATACTACCGCTCATAAGTATTAGAACACCTGATCTGTGAGAAGAAAATCTGATGTTTCGTAAAAATTCTATATTTTACGTCACATTTATTATTTCATAATAACATAAGCGTTATCCATTGAGCTTTAATATTCCCTAAACGATAATTATTTCATATAATCAGCAATTCCGTAATACAGTAAATCATCGATGAGTGTCCGAAGGCTTCTCGGCACTGAGCATTAAATATTTCATAAACTAATGGCCATATGCGGTTAAAACAAATATCATTGGCTTCAGAATTCCAGGCCCTATCACTGCGCTAAACCTCATTAAAAATTCAGTGTTACACATAGGAATCTCTTCTTGTCAATGCCAAGGGGCCTTCGAACAATTGTCGATGATTTCCTGTATTTTGTAACATTTACCTTATATTCGGTAAGTGTCCTAATAGTTATGAGCAGAAGTGTACAGGTATTAGTTCTTATTCTGTTAGTTTCGTATAACACGAATTCGTAAACAATGGAAATTTTTATGAACCTAACCACCGTGTTGTACGGGTTTTATCTGTAGTTCGTAGTGATATAATAATTCACCTGGCGGATACTCGACCAAATTGACTTTTGTATAGATCGCGAACGGTATCGCGCAGACCAGTGCAATTGACCACGCGGCCAAGATGAAACGTATCGGTCTTTTGAGACCGCTTATCTTGTAAACCCGAAGCGGATGACATATGGCCAAATATCTTTCCATGGAGAAGGCCACTATCGTTAGAACCGACACGTACGAGGACCTGCCGAATGAATGCAATATTTAACTAAGCAAAGTAGTACCAATTGCCATGACCATTGCATGTTAATTAACCTTCATCTGGATAGAAGAGCCTCTGAATAATATATACAAATAATAATCTATAACGAGTAATTAAAATTTTAATGTTACTATTCTACTAAATAAATAAACCGAATTAAAAGAAAATATGTTAGAATTATTAATTTCAGTTATTCTATACTGAAAGCCTCTGAAGCTCTTTCCTAGTCTATCCTGATGAAGGTTAAAGTTACTTTAGTGACTTATGATATATTTATGTAGATGTCGAGGAAATGGAGTGTAGGTCTAAGATGGCTGAAAACAGGATGAATGAACAGAAAGGTTGAGAACAGAATGAAAGAAAAGATCGGAAAATGTGCGAGAGGGAAAAGAGTGGGCGCTATGTTTAAAGAAGATAAAGGTCGACGGGGAAACGTATATCATATACATAGATTTGAGTTATAATGGTAAGGAGAACGTATAGGAATGAAACCTTACGAATTTTAAAGTGCAATAGGAAGGTACTGGCAGATCTGATCATATTTCATAAATAATCAGCTTTTGGAATATATGAGTCAATCATTATTATGAATATTACTTGAATCGTGCATTTAAGGAAAATTAGGATCTGGTGATCGATGAATTTCTTACATTTCCGACACGTACGCCCTGATCTTGCAAAGACCGACACCCAGGGCCCACGGGTACTGTTGCCAAAAGACGCTCAGCTCGTTGGGTAATCCTGAAAGTTGAAGAATTCCCCGATAACGAACGGGGTCGTCGTTCGCCAGATAATGATCGACGGACACGTATATTTCATTTGGACCCGTGTATACACGTGACGTCCAACTTTTTCTACCGTGTTTCCTACCGTCGTTATCTACGGTTTATTTCCGCGACGATCGTGCAATTGACGTCAGATATCTGCTCCAGGACGCGAGAAAGGTGACTAATTGTAAGTACCGCGAGCCTCTTCATCTCGCTGGCACACAAAACACGATTTCCCAAAAAGTAGATTTATAACGTATTTGATTAATTTAACGTGCAAACGTGACGATGCTTCAACGACGACGTTAAAAGGATACAAGAACTAACGGAATCGAGTGATTTCGTCTTTCGTCCCAGAAACGATTCCACTCTTTCGATCCGTTCGCCTATGAAAAATTCAACCCACGATTTTATGCAAGCTTCCACGAACCATCTATCGTCTTTGTGTCGGTGCGATTCTAGTCGACACGTTTCATTAAATTCCGCCGGCAATTAACGTTGCAATATTCGTACTTTCCTTTGACAAACGAATTGTTCGATGGAGTATAATTAAATCGAATTTATACCGGCGACGAAATGGTTTTACGATAAAACGAAAAAATACGGGTGGTTTTTATGAATTTTCGAATAATATCATCGTGTACGTTAATGTTTAACTAAAGAGCGAAAAATCCGTCTCGGTTGTTTCTGTTCCCGGAGAAAAACATTAATATCTACACGGTTCGGTTTATTAGCCTATGGTGATCGGTATCTAGGTATCAATATCGGGAATTTCTGATCGCGTCGAGTGCACGCGAACGGGCTGTACCTTATCTGACAATTGGCTGCTTTCGACGCACGATTTCGCCACGCGAATCTCATCGAGAGAAACTTATCGATAGCACAACATAGAATTTGTTTATAAGAGTAACTTTTCCAGCGGTTTGATGTTTCATGTTTCTGAATTAGTGTCACATATTACATATTCAACTCTAATATTTACTAGACAATATATACGTGATACAATCAATAATTTTATAATTATTTCTAAAATTTACTTCACGTTTGATAGATGTCCTAATATTTATCTGCAGTGAACGTTGGAGAACGCGTGAATACTTGCAGTTCGCCTCGCGTGGCTAAAGTTTAAAGTATGTACTAGGAATGTTCGATTCCGATTCGATTCTTTAGAATCTTGGGTAATACTTTTTGTTACACCCCGTATACTAAACTGATCAGAAATTGGGTTCTAATCAGGAACTCGGTCTGTGACGGTGTGTACTTCGAAAGGAGACGATGACTCGTTTGCTATCACCTAATATCTCCTTGACTCATCTGCAACAAGAGCTGACAACTTTTACCCTGAATATCCCACGACTGTGACGCAAATGGAAAAGACGTTACGATCAACAAACAACCCACTGTGTAGATAACAATCGCTAATGTACACACGAGGCGAAGATTAATTTAAAGCCTTTATCATCGAGTCTTAACGGACGACAGAAAGGGGAAAACGAAACGATCTGGATGCGAACGCGCCATTCTCGGGCAGGACCTCTCTCTAGGATCCTTTTTATCTGTTCTAGAAATACATAATTCATACCTGGCTTAATTCTTGTCCATTCAATAACTATGAGCAATCGTTTCTTAGATGTACACTCTCGATCATAAGTATTAGGACACTCAGCTAATATGCAGTAAATATTACAGACATTACGAAATTGCTGAAAGTCTTAAATAAATATTGTTCAGGAAGATATTAAAGCGCCACGAACAGTGTTTACGCTACTATAAAGTAATAAAAATGGCCTCAAATATACACAGAGAGTGAGTCATTTGAATCGATTCCCTTGAATATTTTCGAAATTGTTGACGATACCGAAAAATGTTTCAGATAAAAGTTGAATGGTTTCAAGGGAGGAAATAGTTCGATGTGAGTAGTGCTGTTTTTAAGGAATAATTCATTTTTTATTGCATTAGTCGATGCACTGCTTATCATTCCTTATTAAAAAAGTACTAAGCTATTCACACCGAAAACCATTAGTTTAGGAGATATTATAATTTCAAAATTGTTTCAAATCTCATTTTGAACGTCAATTTTAAGAAGGTAAACATCGTATTATTAATACTAAAAACTAAAATATCTCTTAAACTAATGATTTTTCGGTATAAATAGCTTAATATTTTTTATATGTGGTGACAAACTGCATCTATCAATGCATTAAAAAATATATGAAAAAAAACAAATTTTACTTTTGTATGTCCTCTATGCGTCCACCCACAAAAAAATACTCTCATCAAATTATTTCTCCCCTGAAACCATTCAGCCTTTATTCGAAACATTTTTCGATATCATTAACAGTTTCGAAGACATTCGAGGGAATCGATTCAGTTGACTCACCATGCATCATTTTTCACAAAACATACCATTTTTCTTTACACAGAGCAGTTGCCCTAATACTTATGAGTGGACTTCGGATTTTTATGCAAAATCACATTTTTTAAAGTAATTTTTGAAGACACCAGCAAAGGTAGGAATTTCTTTCTTCCCTTGAATATCTTATTGGTTTCAGAATAAATGATAGAAAACACATTGCCCCTGACGAAAGTATTTTCTCTATTGTATTATCCAAAACCCAATTGGTAATAATTGCATAAAATCCGTAGTCTACTTATGAGCGAACTAGAACAGTATACGTAATGAAAAATTCGATTTGTTTCCTTTCAACAGCGATCGACAGCGCCACGCTCTCGCGGGGTAGGTCGCGACATGGCTTTCGCAAATCCACCAGGGAAATTTGTCGAATTAAACCGTGTTATTTCGCGGCCACACTTTCCCGTTTATCGTTATCGGGGAACCTTTTATCGACTATCAAAATACCACCGTTCTCAAATTGAAACGTTGTTACCGTGTAATTAACAAACCACTCAACGAGCGCTGATTTAGGGGGCACGAACGTGAATCCAATCCGTTTTTTATCGATCCCTCTTCTCACCACTAGTCTATTGAACCGGCATTAATACCCGTGGAAATGTACTTCCCACCGGTCGTTCATCTACTCCGTTCACCTCCATTAAATATCTGTCGTGTTTCACGCAGTCGCCATTTTTCTTCGCGGAAACTGTTACAAAACGGCCGTGCACGGGGCGCAAAGCAGCGAGATCGGGGCAAAAACGAATGAACCCGTATTATGGTCAATGTTTATTTCTAACCATGCTATCGCAGAAATTGGTTTTTATTGTTTATTTATGCAACAATCGAGAAAAAGACTTATTAGATATAAAATTTAAACTCTCCTTTATAATTAAATTTAAATAAAAGTATTTTTTTTAATATTTTAACTTAATAATAGTTCATTTAATATGACGTATAAAATGTCCCTATTTCTGTTCAGCGAAAATGAAAATACTCGCATTTCTGCTCACGAGCGTGTCCCTGTTTCTGCTTAGCGAAAATGGAACTGTCAAAACCAAACTTCGGGCGAACAATATTAAAGATTCCATATGTTTTTTTCTAGTAAAAACGCAGCGTCCACAATCGCAACAGAACTGCTCAAATCACGTTCCTTTACGACGGACAAACTTATTAAATTTATTTCTATTAAACTGCTGTCTAATAGAAATACTAAACTAATTTAAATAATTTTTTGTATAACTAATTTATTATTTAACCTTTTACATTAAATAAAAAATATACGTACTGAAGCAGAAATCGGGACGTGATTAGAAATAGGGACATTGACCTTATATTTAATTTTCTTCTAAATTTCATTCCACTAAACGTACTGCGGATGGAATAAACACACAGAGATGTCGTCAGAATAAACAGACGAAACATCGAGGACGACGAAGGATCAAACGCAATCGAAGGTGCCCTTTACATCTCGTTCCTACTCTTTAACCGGTGATCTCTCTGAACAGGAATTTTAAATTATTTCCACGCGAATCAGCCGAACTTTGAAACGAATTTCACCACGGAATTCACAGAATCCCTTCCATCCATCAACGAACTCGAGGTACACTTCGAGGTAACGAATATAGTCAGGCAGTAAATTCAACGAGACCGTAAAAAACGTTTGGGGATCCGTGGGTGAAATAAAAGGGTATAATTACAACAGACAGGGAATTGACACCGCTTATTCTAAATGCTTCAGAAAGCATCCCCCAACATTAGATTCCCATAGACCAGTTCCGAAGACATTTGAAATGCTGCGTACGGCCTTGGACCCACCAGATAGAGCTTCTTTTTACGAGACCACTAGGTTTTGCTATCCGACCGTGTATCGCCAGCTTCAACCAGGGGTTGAAAACTGTCGTAATATCGATTTCGGTTCTTGAAACAGTTTCACAGAATCGTTATTTTCTATAACAGTTATATAGAACCGATATATATATTTCGATTACGGTTCTTATATCGGTTCTAGAACCGTTATTTTCTCGGTTCTATTTCGGCTTTGTACTGGTTACAGTTATGGTTATAATAGTGTCACTTTTTATATCGGTTATGTTTCGGTTTCGTAGCGGTTTTTTATTCACTTCGTAGATATCAGTTCAGTATTCTAAACATATACATAGACAAATATGAAAAACAAATGTACATGAAATAGAACAACGAATATTGATAATAATAACCATGACATTGTAATTACCGCTGACATTAAATATTCTTAATTTTTTCTATAATTTAAACGTATCATTAACATAGCATTGTTTACGCCATGGACGCTTCAGGGTGTAATTAATTAGATCTTATTTTTGTACATACACGTATCTGATGAAAATTAATTGAAAAATTAAAACAGAACCGATATAATAACGAATAGTATTACAATTGTCACCGTCACTGATGCAGAACCGATATAGAACCGATATACAGTGACTCACAAATTTCTTCACGGACGGCTGTTACTTCTAGTTGCCCAAATTCTTTACCAAAATGCGAATTTTGTTTCAAAATTAGGAAAAATGTATCACAAAGTTCTGATAAAATTAACAAAGAGAATATACAAATAGAAATAGCATAAAAACCCCTAACTGTTATTTTCGAAATCTGTGAACAAATATGTGAGTCACTGTAAGACCCGTAACCGAAAAAAATATAGACGAAAATTACAGTTTCTCTTAACAGTTATTCAAAATAAAGGTTCTTCAAAGCTGTTTCACTGAGATATACATACACCAGCTTGAACCAGTAATTTTCGGAAGGGCTTCAAGTTGAAACTTTCAACCCCCCAGGCTTCAACCCACGCAAACTCACCCAGTATAAGTAGAGTAAGATCGGATATGGCCAGACTGAACAAGTAGTAATTGGTGGCCGTCTGCATCGATGGATTCCTGATGATCACCGTGCACGTGGCGACATTTCCAAAGATCCCAGTGACGAATATGACCAGATACGCTATCGTGAGCGGCACAACCATCCTCATCGGGAGATACTTGGGCCCCAGCACCTTGGTCAGGTACTCCGATTCCGTCAGGTTTTTCAGGTCCCAGTCCTTCCAAAAATCGTGCAGATCGCTCACATCCTCCGGCGACGTTTCCATAGCGACTTCCAAATAGAATGTATTCTATTCCCGCTACGTGTGAAACCTTTGCCGTTCGAGGGGCTGGAACGCGTGTCGAGCATTTAAGAAGGGATGCCAGGTGTGTTTGTAAATATTGTGGCGCCGAAGGTAAGAAGAGGCTGGTTCGAGCGAGCCCGGCAACGGTCTATTTTAAGAATGCCGTATGTACGTATCTGTGGAAACAATTATCGCGGGGTAAACAAAGCATTCCGCCGCGGCTAGATAGCCGGCAGTCGAGCCGTCAACAGACTACGGTCGGTTTGATCGTTAATGGGTCACCGTGACAAACCACCGACGGAGCATCCACGACCTTCCTCTGGACCCATGGGCGTAGCCAGGTTGTCAGTCAGGGGGGGGGGCAAAAATATTAACATATCGAGTGCCACAGTGAAAAAGACTGTACGTAGCCAGACACACTTTATTTTGTTTTTTAAAGCCATAAATCGTTGAAAATGCATGCTTTCTGTTAATACAGGCTGTTGGTCGTGTTTCGAAATATACTGCAATATTAAATAATACGCAAAAATTTTATAACTGTAGAAAGGGACGGGGGGGGGGGACAAAATTCAATTTTTTTCTTGTAGGATGGGGCAAAAACCACTTTTTTTGTGTAATATTTAAAACCACCATCCCTTGGCTACGCCCATATCTGGACACTGGTGAATCACCGTCTGTGATCTGGGGAAGTATTGTAAGTATCCTGAAAATGTTCGTGCAGTTTTTGTACTAACAACCAAACCTCGTATAACATGGGTTCCTGTAACACGGTTTCACTTTTGGTTCACTTCTGGACGCTGCACAGGTGGTGTGAAATCCTCAAAACGTGGCGAAAATTCCAGAAATGTTTTTGGTAGTAGAGATTGTGATATTTTGTGGTTTGTTGTATAAACTTAATGTATTTTAATATTGCCGCATAAATTCTTTAAAATGACACTTCCTCGGGAAACGAATTTTTGTCACGTTTTTGAGATTTTGCACCACTCTGGAGAATTGGGGAAATCCCTGAATAACACGATGTTTTAACAGCAAGGTTTCGCTGTATCACGTTGCATTGCTCGATATAAATGCAGTATAGTGCGCGATGCAGCAGTTCCCTCGCAGAAAACAAAAGAAGTATAACTAAAAGTATATTGTGTGCTGCGGTAGGGGTAGAAGGAATGAAAGTTGGAAACGAGTAAAAAAGGAACAAAAGTAGGGGGTAGATGTACCAATTACTGCCACCTTAAGATTGAATTAAGATAACATTTTATTTTACCATTATTCAACATCCCTTTCATTAAAAAAATAGTTTTATACCTTAAATATGAAGAGTTAATAAATAGTTAATTAAAATCTGCGTACAATCCCAGTGTCCCCATAACTGTCACCTCGAAAGTTAAAATAATTCTTATATAATTTAACAATTCATTTTGTACAATATAGATATAACAAAATTACGGCTCTTTCTTTAGTATGATTTCGTTATCACTTCCTACTTACGTAATCCCGTTTTCAACGTTCAAATTGCATTTTCATTGTTCAACATTAATTTTTAAATACTAGATATATACAAATACACGTATTTCTTCATTTTCATGCGAATCAGAGTCCCAATAATTCAATAATCAAATTTCTTGTACACAATACTTTACACGTAACATTTTTATGAAAATAAATAAAGTGGCAGTATTAGGGACACTGACAGTAATTGGGACATTTAAACTTCATTGAGTTGGCCTATGTTTACCGAGGTCGTTCAAAACGATCGGGGAAACAGTCTCAGCAGGTCAACGGTCGCGCGGACAACTTACCCGTCGCGACCCAGACGAATCACAGAACTGTTTGAACTCTACAAGCGATAACACGGTACCAAGACCATATTTTCATTTGTGCGCATATAACAAAACACTCTCGAGTCTGTTAAAAATCCTGTAGTACATACCGTTGTGGTATCGTTTCGTTGCAAAGCGGACAGAATTGTTAAGTGTTCAGCGTTCGTCGTGCTTATTTATCGGAAATCGTACTTTGTGATCGTCGAAGTGTAATAATTGTTCGCTCGACGAGCCAGTGGACAATTAAACTGTGTCCGTTTACAAAATCACGGCGTATTCTTCGCTCAACGACAACATCGTTCCACCATCCAACGAGCTGATCGAATGAACCGCGGCGTTCGCTTCCATCTCGAGATCCACAAATTCCAGCCGTTCGATCTGATTCACCATGTTGTGCAATTGTCGAGCGTTAGCTGGAGCGCAGCGTCCGACTTCCGGTCGCCGCCACGCCGCGGATATTCATCCTTCTGGCTCTCGTTTGGAACCTTCTCGACATCCTCGGAACGATCCGCGAACTGTGGAGTCTCTTTTGTACGAGCAACAAAGAAACGTGCCGACGATTATATCGAATTGATCAATGTCAAAAGAACACTCCGCCTCGCAGTATCACGGATTCCGCGCGATAACGATCCGTTTATGTGTCGACGGTAGTGGTAACACGTGCGCTCGCAATAGAATAAACGCGTAATCGAAAAATAAAAAAGGGGAAATCACTTTGGAGACATTGCCTCTTGAACACGTTGACGAATCGTCGCGATCACCCAAATAAATGGAACCGAACAGACGAAAGCGACGATAACAACGCTCTCGTGAGCCACCGTGCAGCGTGACTGAACGGTAATGTTCTTCGACACCTGTCCTCCCGACAACCTCATCTCCTCTTGATCCCGCCGATAAGAGAATCGACCTAAACGAGTCATTCAATTGTGATAGGAGTCCCCGGTGCATTCAATTATCGCGCTCGCGACTTGCTCAACGATCTCGATTCGGAAGCTGGACTTCACTTGAATTGAAAGTACAGCATTTCCAGGAGGAAAAAAGGAAACGTTTTTTAATAATATTTTTTCCGGGTGGAAAGAAAGGAACATTTGTTTTAATAATATAATTCTTTTTTGACCTATTAATAGAAATTGAATCAGTTTGCTTTTACTAGTAGTACTAGGTCTCCATGTCTACACACTGTGGTAATAAATTTCTCATAACCTGTATACTCTAAACTTAAAAAAGTAGAAAAATATTCGAAAATTAAATCATTGTTTTGTTTGTGTTTAAACATTCACCGCTGAAAGTATTTCACTTGCCTTTCCGTTCACGCCATTAGGATTGTACATTTAACGGAGAACTCTATGTACCGATACATGTACAAATTTCTTTAATCGAATGTAATATTCGTACAATCTACTATCCGAACTTCTGTTACCGTTAGCATTTTGTGGAATAAAGAGATTAAGAAAATCTATAGAACTATATATTGTGCGTGGAATTCAGGAAAAATTGAAACGATTTCTCATCGAATTATGCATTGGAAGAAATATCCGTGGACGTTATCAGAAGAATTTTTAAGAAAGTGTTACATGTATTGACGGAAAATTTAATCCAGCTAGAGTGAAACAACACGGTTGAGAATTTGAATTAACAAAAGGTTCAACGTGTATCGTACCGCAAAAATCATACTAGCCGATAAGATTGATCGGAGACAATGCAACGATAATATTTTCGATAACGCGCATTTACGTCAAACGTACCTGTATTTTTTGATCGAGCGTACGTATTAATTATTGCAACATAAAAAAAAAGTTTGACGTTCTCTCTCCTCTTAATCGATAATGAAATAGACAAATTAAAACTTCGAATTATGTTCGTTTTATATTTACATTCACGATAAGATTCAATTCACCGCGATGTTATAAAAAAATTACTTATCAAAACGAGTTCTAACATTTTTCAATGTACAGTCTCTTATGCCGATATTCGTGCGAATATTTACAATTACCGCTGTACAAGAGTTAACTAGAATCGGATTCGTCGGAACTCGACTCGTTGTCGTTATCTGTTCTATCAGAATTCTGTTGTAGTCTATTTGTATTTACAAAAAGGTCATCTTCGTCGCTATCATTGTCTTCTCCACCTTTGTTCGTTGTTTCATGATTTGTCTTTGAGGCTTTGTCGAACTCTTTTGGCCAACAGTTCTGAGCTCGATACCACTTTTGATGTTCCTAATAAATAAATTCCTTATTTCAATTAGTCAATAACAAAAAAAAAAAGAAATACAAAAATAGAAATTTACCCGTGTTAATATTTTAACAATTTCCGCCTTCACTTTGTCCCCCTCTGGTATTGGCTCTACAAGCACAAAATCGCCTCTTTTCACCCAGATGTTTCGCCGGAACTTTGTTGGCATTGACACAAGGTACTGTTCGCTAATGGCATCTTCAACTTCGTGAAGATTGTTACCGCGAGATTCGAGTATGCGCACGATCGACTGGGATTCGGTAGGAACACTCAAGTCCTGCACTTCTTTAACAACATGTTTGCGTTTAGTTGCTTTGGACATTCTGATCTGTAAATTTAACGGTAACAGAAACAATCAACCATCTAATTGATACAAACAAAACGACAAACGTACAATACGTTATTGGTTATTCAATAACGCTTTCGGTATTGATTCGATGACCACAACCAAAATTACTATTTTTTTTATATTCTATCATTAATACGCATCGCCTCCTGCTCGGATAATTCCTGATCTTGTTCCTCCGTCTCGTGCCATGGCCCAAAAGAACCTTCTGATTTTCTTATCGTTTCCCAAATGTCTAAACTCTCTCCCAATGGAACATCGTATTCACTTTTCAATCCATGAGGATTCGATGGTGTCCTACAATCGTCTTTAGATTCTTTCCGCAAAACGGTGTCCACTTCGACGGAAGTGAAAAATGCTACCGACATTGGCAGATCTTTCATTCCAAGTCTCGAGGCGCAAAAACATCGCGTCATAAGATTGGTTACGTGCATGGCAAGTGCCGCGTTGTATTTGTACTCCGACGGCACCATATACCGTACCTCGTCGTGAAACGACAAACAGAATCTTATGTTATCCTTCATGAGCCATTTCATCGAGACCAGCATCAAGTGTAAGAAATCAACCGCTCCGCTCTGAACTACCCAGTTTACCTTTGTAGGCAAATACTTGCTGCTCGTTTCGTTCTCTAAGGCGCGAGTCAATCTGGAGTTCAAGAAAGGGGTAACGGGATGCTCACTGTTAGCAATTTCCTCCAACCTGTTGAACATGGCCGATTCTGAACCACCTGTCCATTTGCTATTACTAAACATCTCTGATAACGTTTTGCCAAACAATTTTGCTGTCCTGGAC
This sequence comes from Dufourea novaeangliae, assembly GCF_001272555.1. NCBI lineage: Eukaryota > Metazoa > Arthropoda > Insecta > Hymenoptera > Halictidae > Dufourea > Dufourea novaeangliae. Next base: position 1,774,476 of record NW_015373891.1, on the reverse strand, counting down.
GCTTCATAAGCCGAATATTCTTTGTCCAGTATTTCCTCGTTAATGTATTCAGGTTTCAGCCTGTATAGTCTTTTACCCTTGGTCATAGCGAACATCTTCCGCGACTTGGACGCGGCTTCAGCGTTTGTCATGTTTGGATTAAATTGTTTCAAAAGTCTTTCCGCAAACTTTTGTCCCGCGCCGTAGATTCTGGCATAGTTGATTATCTTGGCTTGATTTCTCGATATTCCAATAGCTTTGGCTGTAACGCTGTGCATATCAGTTTCATTAGACTTTGTTCCTATTAGGGTCATCCAACCGAAAGGTGTACCTCCTTGAATATTTTTATAGTTAGCATCTCCTAACATCGACGAAATCCACAGCTCTTGACTGTCCACATCGGCTCCGATGATGTTATACCCTGGAGGGGCTTGTATCATAGCTCTCAATTCAGAACCAACCCGATCTATATGACCATTGGAAGCGGTCATCCACGTACTCTCGACTGCACGCCTAGTTAATGTACCACACACAACTACCAAAGGTATGATTGCACCATAGCACAATGACTTTTTAGTATTGTTCATGGTGTTTGGTAAACAAGAGTTACTGAACCATACAACAAACTGTGACATAATCCTATCTCTGTTATTCCTCCAGTATGAGATCATTTTAGCAATTTTCAATACCTCTGATGCGCTGCTGTCTAAACCAGCAAGAATATTTTCAGAAAATTTATTCAGAAAATCTTTGGCCAAAGGATTACCGACATTGCTAGTTCCTCCATCTTTATGTGGCAGTTTAAGAAAATAGCAACAGTTATCTATAATCTCGTCACACCAGACTGCTGTACCTTTATACAATTTACTTATATCAAAATCAGATTTTTTCTTCTTCTTCTTAAAATACCAAAAATCTTGTTTGTGTAAATTCATTTCGACGGTTTTGTCAAGTGTTGAAATTAGGTATTCTGTTTCCTCAGTGGAATGTTCCATTTGTGGTAAAGGACATTGAGCCAACAGTTGCTTTAAAGGCACTTTCGTTTCTGCATCTAAATCATCATTAAAAGGCACTAAAATTCCCCAACCTTTGTCCCTTATATAGTGTAAAGGGTAACATTCCCATGTAAGATTCAATAGCTTCGGAACAATTTGCATAGATGTACTTATATACTGTGGACCTGGTTCCCAGTTTTTATCATTGAGTTTAGCGCAAAGTTTCCTGTACCATGCTGGATATCCTGGCATATGTGGTAGCTTAGCAGGTAAAAGTTTTCTTGTCTGTTGCAAATAACCAAATTCCTCCTCTAAAGGATCTTCCTCCTCCTCCTCCCCATCTGTAAGATACTTTTGTGCATCGCTTTCTTCTTTTTTGGTCTTTAGTTCTTTAAATTCCCTTTTAAGATCTACTACTGAAACTGATGTCTTCACCTTAATTTTCTGGGTACTCCAATCTTCATTCCACATCCATAAATTTTTTTCATATGATCCATTATGCATAAGCTGACACACAGCATTAGCTCTTTGAGAAAGAATAAACTTAGTTTCATAGTTTAAATTGTAACAGGATGAGGAAACCTTTCTTCAAACGTAGGAAATAACTTGCACAATATGTTATATGTTGCAACTACATCACCTGCACAATATGTCATCAAAGAATTGAAATCTTTTCTTACATCGTTCAATGTTCCCTCTACAAACACATTTCTTGACTCCTTACTTATCTCGTTTCCACAATAAAATTTATGGACTTCTGATAAACTATTCAAAGAAGTTTGCATGTGCAAATTAGTTTTCTCACAAGTATTCTTCTTGGAATTTAAAATTGTTCTTTGGTAGCTACTAATTCCACTAACAGATACATGAAGTGACATTGTGTCAATGAACCTTGTACCTGTAGGATTCAACCAATACTGTTCTTTAATTCTACTCCTATCATATGATACATTATGCCCTACTATAACCTTTGGTTGCTTATGATATGCAGTCAATTTCTCCCCATGTTCTGTAGGTTTACTTTCTATTGGTATCAACTGATCCATAGTAAACTGCTGGCCTTCAAAATTTGTAGTTACTCCATCCATTAAAGACTTTGATACCCAACCATACCAAGCTCGATTTGTTACTGCGGTTGCAATTGTTGGTAAAGGTCCTTCCTTCATACAAACTTCCACATCAAAAATAATACCATCCTCTAATGGATAATCTACAGATTCTACTCCATCAGGTGTATATCTGGTCCATCCTTCTTTTAACATCCAATGATCTGGCATTTTAGGAATGCTTTTCAAAGTCTCTTTTATAATTGTTACATAAGGCTTAACTTGCGCCTCACCAATGTTATAAAAATGTTGCTCTATATCGTTGCCTTCTAAGGGGGGCAATTTAATATCTACATTTGGTAATCTTGACGCATCTTTAGTCTGTATTCCATATAAACTCAAATTGTGTTTTATAGATTTTATTTCTGCTGAAGATAGTCTTTCTTGTTTATAATCATTCTTAAATATTTGTGTATGAAGTGATGTTGAAAGCATTTGCATATTAATTTCATTGACTCTTATATCGTTATCAAAATTTTCCTTCCAGTCTCCTCCATTTTCTGTTCCTTCTATATCGTCGGATTTAACAGTAACATTGAAATTCACTACTGTATCAAAATCGATCCAGTTACATATTTTTTGAAAAATAGTTGGTTTGTTTTTTGTGCCGGTAATCTTTGTGGAGGTTAGAACCTTAGGAACATGCGGTACTTCCGTCCACTTTCCATTTCGGAAAACTCTTTTCTTGGACTGACACCATACAATATTATCATACGCTGAGGTGGTACATTTGTAACGACTAGATACACGCATCATACAGCTTTTCATTATTATTTTGCACTTGCTTTATTGTTGACGAATTCATAGTAGACAGCATGTGCTCGACACGTGACTGTATTACTGTTAACACAAGTAGTAATTTGTTATTAATAAATTGTATCAAGTGAGATCTTACCTGTTAGTTGTAAATAGTAGTTCAAAAGTAGTTAGTATTTTGAATAAATCGCTAATTTTAATAAAGTTAATGAAATAATATGTCAAACATTTTGAATGCTCTACAACGCCATATTGCCACTCAACGCGTAATTTTAAAATCTTCTGTCAAGCATAGTGATATAATGTAAAAATCTTCTCTTTCTATAATAAGCAATGGTTAGTAGTAGTGAAGATATTAAATACTTGCAGTATTAAATAAGTGTATTCGAATAAAAGTATTTTTTTCTCTTTTATTGTGACTTTACGAAAACGTTTTTCTGGACACGGTATTGTAAGTACACGTTCTATTGAATAAGAGGACTTACAAACAAAAGTAATTATACGAATATTTTAGACTTTAGACAAACAAATGCATCCACATGTATTGCAACATATGACAAATAACTGGATTTCCCCGGAAGATAACACAATCTTCTAAACACGGTCCTCGCATTGTAAAAAGTTGACCAATACCAATACACAAAGGAATTTTCGTACTGCAATGGTCATCCCCAAGGACAGTTATTGAACATTTTTTTAGTTATTTAGAACAAAACTTAAAACTCCAGAAATTTAAAATGTCAACAGATTATTTAAAATGGTATGTCAAAATATAACTGAATTTAATACTTGTGTTCCATGTAATTTGATGTATTATTGCAAAAATATATTTGCTGATAAAATTTATTAAATCTGATTAAATCATATACCTTATATCTTACTCTATGTACATGTTATTTATTTTAATGTCAATGGCATGACATTTCAAATATTGCAACAAAACGAGTTTGTCCGAAAACACTTATTTGATATTGTGCATTGACTTGAAATGTGACCGAGTAAGTAGAATTGAAAGAAATGGATCAATAAATTACACTATGCACGTTATCATTTCTATGTGAAAGTAATAAATTGTTACTTTGATATATTTTATAAATGTCACCTATTTCTGCTACAGTGATCACGACGACATCTTCGTAGCGTCTGCCAGTTTATTGTGTTCGTCATGGCTTCGACGGGTTAGTGTAAATTTAATATTTATATTTTACGATTTTTTAATAAAAAACTCCCTTTAAAGATGTTTCAGACAGTCTTAATACATGTTTGTTTTTCACGGTAACGGTTATTTGCTCGTTGTATGCGTAAAAACAATATAATTTCATTGCGGTTTCGTACTTGTCACTTTTGACGTTTCTCATCGTGTATTACGCAGAAACTTTCGCAAGTTTCGTTAAGTTAAGCAATATTAACAGTCGTGTTTTCTTTTTATTCAGAATCCTTGGTGTGCGATACACTCGATTTAAGTGGTCAAGGTCTTAAAAAGCTCTCTCGATGTCCGTCGGATGGAGATATCAGCACATTGATCATCGATGATAATGAGCTTCAGCGTCTTGATAATCTTGATTCTTATCATAGAATTACCAAGGTAATGTTTTCCTTCATAATATTTAGAATATATTATTTAATTTTTCGTATTTTCTGACGTAACGTTGACATACATATCTCTTCCATTGACATGTCAATAGGTATAGTACTTTGTGTAATAAACGATTAGTTTTAGAAGTAATAAACATGAAATTTCAGCTTTCAATAGTAAGGAACCAACTGCTACGGATGTATGGTATATCAAAGTTACATAATCTTGTAACTCTTAATTTAGCAAATAATGGTATTTTGACCATAGAAGGTATAAAGGATATGACAAACTTACAGACTCTTTGCTTAGCTGGTAATAATATAAAGGTATATCATTTTGAAATAATGCATTTGCAATTATAAAAAAAAAACTATTACATAAGTTTCTTTTAATATTACATTGATCTGTATAGTCCATTGAACATTTACATACAAATACCAAATTGGAACATCTGGATTTGTCTGAAAACAGCATCAGTCATATTTCAGACATTTCGTATCTAAGAAATTTGAAGGTAATACTACTAAAACTTTTAGTACTTATTTCTTGACCTTTTATTAATTGGGAACGTATAACTGGACTTTGGATATTTATGCAAAATCATAATTTCGGATACTAATATGTAAAAATCAAAATTGAACAGGAATTTCTATCCTGCACTAGGGTCTTTAATATTTAGAAATACTATTCAATTTTATTAAAATCCTTGTTTCACGTTGCTTTGTAGGCTAGGAAATGGTATAAATGCATAAACATCTGCAGTCTGGTTATAAGAGTCAACTAAACGTGTTAATTCTCTTCATAATGTTTTAGGAACTTTTCTTGCATAATAATCGTATTATAACATTGCGGCAATGCGAACGCTACTTACCTACTTCATTAGAAACATTTACATTGGCAAATAATAATATTACTGATTTAAACGAAATGTCACATTTAGCTAATTTAAAAAATGTAGTAAACTTTTCGATCGCCAATAACCCCTGTGTCAGTATGGCAGGTAACAGTATGTATCCTTTTTATTGTTTATGATTCACATTTCCATCGAAAGATTAGAGATGGATTGGTGAAATACTCAGAACACTTTTTTTACATGACATAGATAAAATGATGTGATATTTTACTATCTTCAGTGTCATTTTAGAATTATTCTTTGTCATAAAATATTACGCTTGTAGAAAATTACACACAAAAGAAAACATTTATACTAATAGTAGACTTACAGCTATAGCTTATTCTTCTTAACAAATAGCTAATAGTGGGTTTGACTATCGTCCTTTTGTTATCAATTGGTGTATGAGCTTAAAATCAATTGATGGCTATCCTGTTGATCCTATTGAAAGGTAGGTTTATTTGTCGAAATATTATAAGTATCTGTGATGTAGCATACAGAATTGTCTCAGTCCAAACAATCAAAATTTATTTCAAATGGTGGCCACTCAGTTTAAAGGCAGAGTGGCTGTATTCTCAGGGACGTGGTAGACAATTCCGTGTCGGTGAACATGCACCGCTTGCTCAGTATCTAGCATCTGTCTGCCCTCTCTCTGGTGAATCCCTTGAAAATGAGACTGACAGGAAGCTTAGGCTGATTTTGAGTAAAGCACAACATCATCAGCAACAATTAAGTCAACAAAGTGACAATGGAAGTGTGCACAGCTTAAGTAGCGTTGGAATGAGTCCTTCTCCAGCCACTAGGCGTAGACTTAGTCATAACAGGACAAGTTCTCCTAGACGTGCCAGTGAGTCAAATTAATCCTTAATTTCTTTTTCTTAATTGTTGCAAGTACGGTCAGGAATCATTTGATGTTCTACTTATATTTGCAAACGTGGACTAGTAGTGATATACACTTTCCAGTCGTCATGCACATTATATGTGTCCTAGTTATAATGTGTTTTCTCTAGTTGCGCCAATGTTGACATACTATGAAGATAAATGCTTACAGTCACCAAAATTTTATGAAGCAAAGTACTGTGTGTGCCGTTCACCTTGTAAAGGTATCCAAAGGCAGAATGAGGATTTAACACATATGGCTATAACTGCATAATAGACATGTGTAAAAATCTAAGACTGATTTCCCATTTATATTTTAAACAAATTCAAACTGAAAGTACTATTAACAATGCCTAAGAAATCCTATTATACACTCAATAAATTTTATCTTGGATTAATGCACATGTTCATATTTTTCGTGCCTAGTGTGTAGTATGTTTTTAAGTGGTTGCTTTTTTAAGCTTATAGCGCTAACGACTTTGGAGAATGAAAGACAAAACTATGTTACGATAATGATGCTAATTAGAAGATTTGGTTAGCGAATTATCATTTGACGATTTGGAAATACATTTCACCATAGTTCACAATTCTTGTATCGTTTGTCTAGTCTTTAGTCCGATATCATTTGCACGCTTTCGCTAGCAAAGCTAGCCCCAAACGATCCATAAGCATAACAAAACACGTAATAATGTACTAGCTAAGGTATAAGAATTGACAAATATGATATTTTATTAGGCTCGTCAAGAAACTCTTTAAGAATAAGGTCACCGGACAGAATGATATCTAGTATTCATACAGATGCAATGGTTTCTTCTTGTCACACACTGTTAAATGAAGAACATGAAGCATTAATGACTCAAAGTCTAGATCCAAATATGCTGTGCGGCACTCTAAGTAATAAATTATCAAATAACGCTGCCTCGCAAGATATTGAAGGTAAATTAAAAATTACGTCCAGTCTCAATTGTCATCAATTACAATAATATTTCGTTTACAGAGACGTCTAGCCCCCTACAAGCTGCATCGAAACTGGTACCAGTTCCAGAATCTTTAATGAGCCCAGACTTTCGTCCGCCATCTGGTCTTTCACGAGTACTGGCGAAAACTCCACCAAGTAAATTAACATCACCATGCCAGATTACGATGCCAAGTAAACCTCCGACCGATGGAGACGGAAAGGCTATTCCCATAATAAATACAGTGAATCCAATGGCGAAAACGAATCTTAGTTCTGTAAAAGCAAACGCACTTGTAAAAAGCAACTCGGCGAGCAATTGCAGTATTGGAAAGCCAAATATTGCTAAACCTGTTATTACGAACCTTAGTAATAAGTGTCCACATAGTGTGAAAATTAATAATTATGTACAAAGTAAAACATTGCCCGGAAGACGAAGCACAAAAAATTCACCAAATCTCGGTAGGAGTATACAAAGGCCGAAAAGTGCGAACGACAAAATTAAGAGCGGCGTATTGAAGAAAAGTGGAGATGGAGATGCAGGTAATGCTACTCAGAGTAGCGATGAAGACAGCGAAGTGTGTCAAGCCAAATTAGACAGTATTCGTAACAGAGCTATTCAAAGAAGACAAGAAGACAGTAATAAAGGTAAAAAGCTTAAAAAAAATAAATAAAATTCTTAAGGTACCGTAGCGATATTGTTCTTTATATTTTATTCCACTTCCAAAGCAGATCAAAATGACGCTGAGAAGGCAGCAATATGTATTCAAAGGATGTGGAGGGGCTACCATACTAGGAATCTTAATAAGAAAGCAACTAATGTCCTGAAAACAATTGAAATGATGAGGACAATTAAATATATACAGTATGATGATTACTCACTTATTATCTATACGTAAATTATTCAGAATGTTATATCATTAATTATACCTTTTAGGAAACTTTCTACCGACATGGAAGCTACTAGAACAGCTTTGGAGAGTGAACATAAGTTGCAGTTACTACAAATGCAAGCGATTAATGCATTATGGAAGAAAGTTGTCAGTCTGCAGCCTAGTGGTAATCGAGAGACTACAAGTAATGACAATGAGAACCTCGCACAAAATGTAGATGTTGTAACCAATTTAGCACAAACATGTAATTTGTTACATACACAGGTAAAATATCAGTCACATTTTTATAATTCACCTTCGTAATTTCAATTTAATGTGTTTAATAATGTCTATAAAACTGATATCCATTTAGGTTCAGCAATTACAAGACTCTATGTCAGAAATAAAACAATGCATGTCGAACATGCAATCAAAACAAAATTTAATCGATAACGCAGTCGCAACTCAAACTGAAATCTCTGCTGTTCACACACCAGCAGGCGAAGAAAATACGTTTCCTTACTCACGGGCGCACAGACCGCAGACATTACCGATTCATCAAACAATTCACGAAGGAAACGAGAACAAAAGTTTTGCATCTAACCTCATCGACAGCGTATTAAAAAAGGTCTCTCAGTCTACCGACACGACGGACGACGAAGTTAATACCGACATATTAAACTCTAATGAAAATCCTGAACTACTAAATTCGAACGATCATCCGGATATGTTCAAAAGTTGCGAAGAAATCGTGGAATCTGATTTCAAAGACGTAATGGAAAATGAGGCAAAAAATGAATACGATATAATCGATAATACCGTATTAAATGGCGACGTTTGTGAAGAAATGCTGTGTAAAGAGTTACACAATTTTATTGAAACAGAAATTACATCAGAAACTTGCCAAGATCTTGATAAAGAAGATAATTCCGATGAAGTTGAGAGAGAACAAGTTTAAGTTGGGAAAATATGCAGACAAGAATAACAAAACAGAATGAAGGTGCAAAGTCATAAGCTTAACGTAGAAGTACTGAAAACAGAATTGCGAATTACAGCGAACAGTGTTCAACGCACGAGTAAAAACAATACATCTAACTAAAAATGCTCACTGTACATAAGTTGAAAAATAGCTTTTATCATATCGAGACAACAAAGTTTCATGATTTTAGTCGCACAATATTTCCTACAGTTTGTAACGAAGATGAAGTAGATACTTTCATTGAAGGTTAAAAAAAACGTAGCACAAGATAAATCAAAAAGTGAAGAAAAACCAGTTACATAATTTAAAAAAATCACATCGTTAAACGATTTTACCATATATCGTCATACATCGTGGTCATTGAAGCAATTTTGAAAATTTTCCGTCCACATATCTGGCTCCTAAAAATTTCATCGATGTACAAAGTGTGTATTAATAACGGTGTATATCGTAAAGGAAACTTTGCTCCTTCTTAAAAACGAAAAATGTTATTGTACAGGATGAACTATACGCTCGACACCGTAAATTCCAATGTCGTTCGTCGGTTTTCAGATTGAAATAGCTGTAGAGTCATAGAAGAGAATTTTGATATATATGAAATCATTCCTTATAAGTGGCAGAAGAATGTTCGGTTTTGCTAAGATGTTGCCTGAAATAACATTATATAGGTAATTATTATTTTTATTTTCTTATTTATTTATTTATTTACTGAGGAAGTGTAAAATCTAGGGAAAGTTGATATTGCTGGAAATGGTAGTCAATAAATGGAGACAGTTTTTTATCTAGTCACTGCGATAACTCTTATGCTTGTAACTGCTGTAGATATTAATTGAAACTTGTTACATAGGTATACAGTGTTATTAAAACAAAGAAACATAAAAGCCCTTCAACGAAAAAAAATAATTAAATTGTTGAAAAGAAGTGGGAGTTTTTAATTGTAAAAAAAAATTGCATTTAGTGACCCTTCAATATGTGTGTAAACTTTATAACTTCGTTTTTATTTACAGTACTTAGATATAAAAAGAACTCTTGTTCTAAAGAATACTCCTATAATGCAACAAACTATATGTGAGCTCCTACTAAAATAATACCACAACATTTTATGTGACATGTTTCTATCATGTATCATATAAAACACATTTTAAAACTCAGAATTGTTAAAGAACTTGATATAAGTGTTCAATAAATAAGTTGCAAACACTGATTATTTAGTTACAATACTATCTGTTATTATATAATTGGCGGATTCTGGTTTTTCTTAATAAAAATTAATAATCAGCCATGGAGTAAGAACATCTCCTGTACCATAATTTCCTCTCATACCCCAATCGTGGGCTGGTAAAATGTGATACACTTTCTTTACCTTAGTTGGTACATCCTGCACTGCAGACACATGAGATAATACCAGTATAACACCCATTCCTTTTAATACTTTACTACAAACTACATTCGTTTGACCTAACTGTATATTAATGGAAACAGTAATAACAAATTTATATCTGTTACTATTTCGTCAACCCCGTATTTATCATGTTTAACAATATCCCTGAGGATCTAATAATTTGAAATTTTCATTTTTAAATTGTGATGAGACATATATGTTTGTGTCAAACCCAAATGAAGAAAATTTCAAGTAACAGTAATAAGATGAATACTATGTTAATACAGCAGTTCTACTCCAAAACGATTTTAACCCTGTTGAATTACCTTTCCCTGATTCAACATCTATATCCAAAAAAAATAACTGCACTGTCTTCAACAGTATGAGTTTTATCACTTACCAAATTTTTAATGCTATCATCTCATTTCAAATAATTTTTCATAATTTTGTTTGCTTGTTCAACTTACTGAGGTATGTAAATCATAATATTTGCAGTGCTGCCCTCTTAACATATGCGTAGCATTTAAATTTTAAGGGGTAGAAATAATAATTCGCATTTAACGTAACAGTTTCTTACAATTTCAGATGACAGATTTTATACATAGTATATCATACGTTACTAAGGATATTTCATTAATATGACATTTAAAAAAAAACTACCTTTATTTCCATTGCTTAGGAGTTTGCAAAATGAAGGTCCCACCGAGATTTGAACTCGGATCGCTGGATTCAGAGTCCAGAGTGCTAACCATTACACCATGGAACCTTCCATAAAATTTCTTTACTGATATTTTATTCGAAGTACAATATTTTTAACTAAAAACAATACCACATAATAATTATATAAACATTAATAACTTTATATTTCCGACTTCTATAATCTATTCGTTTCTATGACTATATATTTATACTTAAGTTAATAATGATAGGAGAAATGTAATTACACAGGTATTGATAAAAACATAAGACGCGCTATGTTTTTTTATATTGTTGTAATAAGTATATAACAATGAAGTTTTTGATAGTATAACATATAATGTGTATCGCTTCGCAATAATTTTTTTATACATTTATATGTGTCTGTACATATACACATATATACATACACATACACATATAGATATATATATTTATTTTGTATGATTAACTTATACCCTTAAATTTAATAAGAATTTTCTTTATAAATTATAGTAATATACAAACAAGCGAATCAGATTATCAGTACACAGATCATGTATAATCAAAATTCTAAAAGCTTATCTAACACTAGAGTGTATTACACAATATCACTATTAGAACTTTTACACTTTGATATCCGTTTAGAAACAGTGTTCATACGCTTTTTCTTTCAAAATAAATTTTTGTACTTGTAACACCAATTTTATAAGTAATGATTTTATATATGTGTACCATATGTAAAGAAGCAATTCATGTTTAAACGAACAATGCACGAATTGACAATATACTGTTCACATTAAAGCATTGTTCATATTATTTGAGCAATACAAATTTACAATTTATAGTGACTACGTGATGATAACACATAAAACTGTGTGCAGAAGACTATCTCATTATTTTCTGTTTTATTCTGTCTCGTTTATTTTACGTTTATGCAATTTTGGCAAATAGACTCAATTATTTTAATAATTTTCATTTCTAGTAATTGAATAATATGTAACCAATATAAAGTAATGTTGTCAAAGGGAGTGGTTATATATTGTACAAATACAACCCCAAATAGAAATGCTGTTTCTTCTAAAGCCAAGTTAGATAAAAGTGCATGTTTATTGGCTTAATAAAAAAAGAGTAAACGTTCCTGAGCACTTCCAGGTAATAGTCTCCAACCACGCTTAATATTCAAATATTGCACAATTGCTCGTGCACAAATCAGAATTCCTGAAATTTAAATATTTCAAATTAATAAAATTGCATCGATACTTATTAATCATTGCTATTTATACTGCATGAAAGATACAAACCAAATCCCATTATTAACCACCACAGCCATGAATTTTCACGTGATGCCAGGTCAGTGGAATGTTTAACGATCAGTGTCCATTTTGTCAAAGACAAGCCAAAACCAGACAATGCTCCATATCGAGATGCAATTGTATGACAGAAACACATCAAAAGTAAAAATCCAATCCAATTGAATAAAAATGCGACTGCAAAAATAAGTAACAAATTCATTTAAATCAATGATCAATGAAATACATAACTATTACAACTTACCCAAAAATGCTGTGAAGAACATGAAATCGGTACCAAGTAAGCCACTCTCTGGATCCCCTTCTGCAGCTTCAGTGTCTATAGCAAGGATTGTTAATGGTTGCTGTGGAGCTCTAATATTACCAGGCTATGAAACAAGATTAATAAAATACTTAATTTTTCAAACTATTCTTATTGTCATTAATCTCTGAAACATATATGTCTGAATTAAATTACCATGTGTATTTGAGGATGAGGTTCTCCTTGCAAAGTCTTTTCACGTTGTACTTCTTCATAACTGGGCAATTTAGTAACTACTTCATAAGGGGGTGGAGCTGAAAAATCTGCCTTAGGAGGTGGTATATCTTCTTCAGCCTAGAATAAAAATCACATAAATACCAATAAATCTATTATATAATATAACAATTCTTTGTCATACCATTCTACTTTCAATTGAAGTTTGTGCTGCAGCAATACTTCCCGAATGACTCATTAAACCATTTTGCATAACAGGTAATGAAACAGTTAAAGTAGGTATCTCACTTTGAGATGATGGTTCTCCGTCTGAATCATTGTTTGTTTGTGAACGCTAAAATCAAATAACAATTAGTTGTATTTAAGATTGTGACTGATAAAAGTACCTAACTAATCACTATTTAGCCAAAATGCATTCATTTTCTATCAGTCATCAAACAAAAATCATGTTTCAGTGCTTATAGCATTGAAGTGATTGAAACAATGTCATAAAGTAAAACAATGTTTTATTTGATTTTCAATATCAGACTACGTTTAAAAAAACAATTAACAATCGGCTAAAACAATGTTTTCTTGGCTCTTGCTTGTCATGCATGTGCAAGATTTACGTTAAAGTACGTGGCAATATTATTTTATATGTGTAAAACGTATTCGTCAAACGAAAGATACTTTTGGCACTCGTCAACGGATTGTAAAATAATCAGTACAGTCTTCGAAACATTACACATAATAATGATACATCGTGATGCGCATTGTTTGCAAAACATACCATATTGTAACGGATCATATTAATCATGCTCGATGAAATTTCAATGAAGCTCGTCTAAGTAATCCTAGTTTCGTGTAAGAAATGAAAAATACTGTTTTTGTACAATTTGCTGCTTTCTAAGACAGCAAAAGTTCTTACAATCGATGGCTGACAGCTGGCTAAGCTGCACCGTGACTGTAGATCTCTTTATACTACCACGTCTAACGTTCTTCTTACTTGTACCAATTCAAATTTGTCATCAATTATTATCAATATTAATGGACTTTTCTGTGCAAAATACAAGGTAAAATTGTAAATTAAATTAATTATAAAGAGTATTAAAATACATGAATTAAGCGTAAAACCAAAGTTCAATTTAAAGCTATTATTAAACTGATGTATAGATTTATATATATATAAACGAGTACAGATTGTTTATGGTATTTTATATGCCATATTTTTTATTCAATTTCCTTTAAATTCAGCATAATGAAAAAATCGAATTAGGAGTTGAATGTTGATTGGTCGCTAGCGAAGCAACGTTGAAAATCAAGTTATACATCGACGGTCAAAATTATTGTCCACCCCACTGCGACCACCTGCAGAGTCATTAGCCAAAATAAGAATTCTACCTGATAGTATGTTATTCTATGGCCGCTTCGTAGCGGCAACGATTAACTGAGGTATTTATTATTTAATTCGATATTTTAATATATTCCATACGTACATCTTTTCATGTGCTTTTCCGTTCACACTTCCAACGACGACACACGGCAACACATACTACATTATACATACATGTATAAATTACACTGCGTGATGTGTATAAGGATATATAAATATTATATCACTGTTATTAAAAGAAAGGTACGACGTATTACATTGTCAATAGCCAGAACAGATAAATTAAGTAACATTCATAGCTAACAATAATTTTAAGGAGATTCTCTTTTTTTTTATTCGTAAGTTTAAACATGAAATGATATTTTCAATGCAATTTTGAATATTTTCAAAATAGACAGTAGGAATTTTATATTCTGTTCTTACTTAATTTTTATGCCTCATCCTAAAATGTGCATCATTTTTCTTGGACATATTAAAGTTTACGAATCTGTGTGTTCAGATTAATATTAGGAAAGGGCGGTATAGAATATTCAAGACATCCATATATAATACTTGAAATAATAACTATACGAATCAGGGCATGAAATTATTATTCGATCGTTTTTCGAGATTACTTCCTGACAGAAATAAGAGATATGAAGTAACTGAACAAAGAAATAAAAAACACTATAGACAAGGTGCATGCTGGTTAAAAGAGGGAATATTATGTTTGTAAACACTAATTTATGTAATCGAACGAATGAAATAAATGCGCGCCAATAAATTAATTGTAGTTGCTATCGAATACGAGCTTGGCGCTGGGAATCGACCATTAAATGTGATGATCTAAGAAAGAACTCTCGATTCAACATGTGACTCCATTTGGTTGGAGTGGGGTGGACAACAATTTTGACCGCCGATGTAGGACGGGAGTTTAACGAACCGGAATCTTTCCAACTACCGGAAGCGTAAGATTAAACATTAACATTACATTGATATTAAAATTCGTATAAGGTATATTAAACTTTATTCAATTAATTATTAAACATAGATATTTACGAGTCTTGCTTTTCCGAATAAAAATGTAAACGATAAAAAGGTTCAGTCGCTTGCCGATCGTGAAACAAGTGAGAGGTTTTTTTATCATGTCGGAGGTATTCAAACTGGGTGATCTAGTATGGTGTGTATTTGTAACGTGTTGATCATGAAATGTTTGTAATAAAATCAGTGAAATGAGTATGCCAGTGATTACTAATCGTTGTCTTTATGGATTTCAGGGCGAAGATGAAGGGATTTTCGCCTTGGCCTGGCCGGGTAAGTGCCAGTCGACTGCTAACGGTTCCGCGTTAACTACACTTTACTTGACCATACGCGCCACGGAGTCAAATGCGGCCATCATATTTGGCGGGAACGTGCCAAGTGTTATTTTGGAGTTTCTTTTTCCAATTTCATGTTTCAATATCGCGAACAAATACATTTTCTACACCCGTCGACGCCACTGTTGGCCCGCATTGCATATCTCCCGCCACGCCCGACCTTCGAATTCAAATTGGCGCGCAGGCAACGAAAATATAACCTAAATTACACCCTGCGATTTCATAACTTTTGCCACGGTGTTCCGAAACGGAGCGGAACTTTCATGTTTACATTACATATTTTTAGCCGTTCGCCAAACCATCGAATATTTCTTTATTACTTCTTTAAGAACAAACAAATAGAATTTCCGATGTATCAGGATTTATAAACGAAGTAGACGTTGAATATAATTTGCGCGGTAACTACGATTTGCTCTCGATGCAGAAAAGTTTCGTTTGAATAATACGTATGATTTAAATGGAATCTTTTTTATCGCAATTTATTTAGCATGCCCTTTCATTTTTATATGGTTAATCATTTATAAAATGAAAATATTAAGTCTGATTTGCACTAGTAATGTGTGAGGATGCATTTTAGGCAAAATAGATGTTACATTCATACATTCTATGAGGGGAAATTATTAGCTTCATTTTGAAGGAAATAGTTTAAGTCAAGTTGTTTGGAGTAAAGATTAAATTATACCATATCTATTTGCAGTGATATAATTGTAATGCATTATAAAATTTAAATGATTTGCCATATTATATTTCTCCAAGATATTATATTGTCTTGTTTAATTAGTTTTATTAGAAGAATATATTCAGAAATAAAATATATTAATTTTCCCATGGCATCTTAAGGTGTCAAATCCTTCAAAGGACTTAAAGAAACCAATGAATACTAAGAAGGGGCCAGTTCAATGTATATTCTTCTTTGGAACAAATAATTAGTAAGTTTCAATGAAGTATTTAATTTTCACGTTTGTTTGCTTGTCAACTTTTGAAACTTAATGTAATATTTCTTATAGCGCATGGATAGAGGAGTCCAATATAAAGCCATATCTTAAATATAAAGATACACTTGTTAAATCTAGTAAATCTGGTGCATTTAAAGATGCAGTTGAAGCAATAGAAGAGTTTATTGCTAATGGAGAGGTAAGTTATATGATAAATGTAGTTAATACTTTTTATATACATACACATAAATATCATCACAGTTGACATTCAAAAATAAAGTTTTATGTATGATACATTGTTGTTTTTATTTGTGATATAGTCTTGCTATGTATCAACATTGTTTGCTTTAGGTGTTTGAGGATGGCTTAGACCCTGACTCCTTATTTGACAGACTCAAAGAAGGAAGTTTGTCTAAGGAGAAGACTGTAGTAAAAACTCCTAAGCCTCGTAAGGTTAGGTTCATAAAATAAAATACGATTTTGTGATTGTATATAGAAGAATGAATTAATGTTATTCTTGATATATCTGTGTTCTATGTACAGTATAAAATAACTATGAAATTGTTCGTTCAGGAAACACCAAAAACTAAACGATTGGATACCGGTGGAAGTGATGCTCGCCGTCCAGCCAAAAAGCAGCGCAGGGAATCAAGTACAAGTAACAGTAACAGGGTTGGCAGCCTTAGTCCTGCATTGAACCATTCAACTCCTCTCAGAAAGTCAGGATCAACACTCCTTAATAGGCCTGCAAATATTGCCAGACCTGTAAGTACATTTCATATATTAGTATTTTAGAATATTAGTAAGTACAAAAAGAAACAAATTTTTTTATTTCTTATGTAAAATAAAAGTAAAGTGATTACGTTTGAATTATTGATCACAAAATATTTTTCGCGACTACAATTTCTTTGTGTTCGTAGTAAACTTTTTTCTTAACAAATTTCCCTCAACATTTTTCTAACTCTCTAAGTAAATAAATAAGTAGATTATGGCATCTTTTTATACACGACATTTTCTCAGTTATAACATTTATTTTAATTATTGTAAATTTGCTATATATGCCGTTTACTATAAATAGATTGTTCTGAGAAAGAAATGTTAACCATTCATTACATTATTTATTGTCATCAGAAATATACATTTACATATGTATACACATTTCAAAAACAAAGTTTCATTTAAATATGTGTTTACAAAATATATTTAGCAGTACTTTTGAGATCAAGTATTAAATTACAGTAAAGTATCTTTTATTTATTAAGGGTATCAATGTGTACCCTGTCTATTGAACTTAGTATTTTGGATAAATAAAATTTAGTTCTTAAAAAAACACTTTTGCTTTAATTTTTGGTACGTTTAAAACAAATTATAAAACTCTTTCAATCTTTTTTTTTTCTTTCATTAACAAAGTGTTAACATTTTATATGTTCAAAAAATCATTAGTTGAATTCATTTTGTATGTGTCACACCTTAATCATAATGCCAGAAAGTGCAAATTAACATATTAAAAAAAAAATAGTCATGACTTCATTTTTTGTTTTCTCAAACCTTATACAATAATTTTATATTCATTATTGTTAGAATATTTTTCTTTCTCTTTTGTTATATGGAATTTGAAAATTAAGCCAGATTTATCAGAAGTTCTATTGTTAATACCTTACTACCTTGCACGGCAGGTGACACCGCCTTTAGATGTGGAAACATTATCGCAAACCCTTAAAGAGAAAAACATCCTTCCGTCGACCTTGAAATTTGGGTTCCTCGGTTTGGGTATCATGGGTAGCGGCATCGTAAAAAACCTGATCAACAGTGGACACAGCGTAATTGTCTGGAATCGAACACAAGAGAAGGTATGTGGGATTCATTTGTTTATGATATAATACGACGGGCATACGGTGATTATGTACGACTACGTTACGATGGTATCCGTACAAAGGATACTGTCGTCCATTCATAACTACCGATGAAGGTCACGAAAAATTACTATCTTGCGTGTATCAATAACGCTCATTAATATTTTTGTTTTAAGTCCAAATTTTCGTATTCAATTTACTAAATTAATTTTCATATTATTTTCATTTTGACATGTTCATTAACAAATCGAATAGAAATAACTTACAAACGAAAGTAAACAATATTAATTCTATTACTCAAGTCAATACAACATATTTATAAAAAATTTGATTATATAAGAAAAATAACGGTAACTGTGATTTCAAAGATTTCTCACGTATCTCCATATGAAAGGAATTGAAACTCTATTTAGTGGAAAATGTTTTACACGCGCAACCACCTTCGTTAGAATCTTGGTGCTGCACTGTCAGCAAGTCTGGCATCGCCGCGTTTCGTTTCTTCAGTAACGTGTTCCGTCCTCCATGAACGCGGGACTAGCGACGCACGGAATCCTTTTACCTCCATTCTTCGAACAAATGTCTTTTGTCCACACTCCTTTTGGACAAACTCGTTGGAAGGGTGAGGGGTGACAAAAGAAAAGCGGTTTAGTAAACAACCTCGTTTAATAATTGTCCTGCAAATTGAGCATACTGTTCAAATGACCCTATCGGATATTGTAATTGAACGTTGGGATGGTAACTGGATGGTAGATCGCTTGTCGGGCCGAAGAGTGAAAAAGTCCTGCAGGGACACGCGGGACATTTGAATTGTAAAATAATTCAGCGACTCGCGGGGCCCTGACCGAACGTCTTTGACGCGATGGGAAGGGAGATATGTATCTGTCCGGAGGTTTCGGGACTTAGTCTTTTTCCGCTTCGCGGTCAGAAAATCCGAGAGTCATAATTTTTCCGTTTCGGCGTGAGATTTTCAGGGTTCAGGAATAAGAATGGAAGAGTAGTGCTCTGTATATACAAAGGGGAAATGGGTTCGATTTTTCGTAACGATACAAACAATATTTCTACAAAAATAAATACATACGTAAATACGGTCGCTCGAGAAAATATTTAAATAAACTGGAGTAAATGAATATTATTTTTATATAAAAAAAAGAAGGCTTTAATTTATTAAACATGTATTTAAACCAGTCTCCGCACCGCTTAATTTGCCGGTCACTTCGTGCTGCACATTAAAAGCAGAATTTTCAAATAAAAACTAATCTTGTAAAGAATTACTATTTTTCTGTAACAAATATTACAATTAAACATTTTTATCTACTTCGAAAGCACTATCATAGCTATCACGTGTCACGTGAGAACAACTTCTGACCAGAAGACACGAAAACTATGAAAAAAGTTCTAATTAATATGTTCCCTATTTGACCTTGTTTTCAAGTTACACACGTTTTCATAATCGGTTAATATACAATTTCTTACCTTTGGAGGAAGTAGTAGCTCAAAATGGCTACCTTTGAGTATAAATCAAACTTGTGATACAACTGGGTGGGGGTGGTTACCCATGAAAAGAATAAAACAAAACTATAGAATACATTTTTTTTTGTACAAAAGAAAACCTGAAAATTAATTAAGTCCCATGTTTAGTTATTTTTGTAAAAATGAATCTTTACAAAAATGTTATTCTAGATGCAAATTTGACATTTTTTATTTACACCCCATTCACAGTTACTGTTTCGGTTTGTTATTTTAAATTTCTACACCACAAAAATGACTAGAACTTAAGAACAAGGTCAAACAGAGTACCCGCGAGTATAAACTTTTCTCCTTGTTTTTGTTGTCTTCTGCTGACCGATGAAGTGGCTTTCATATGTTATTACACACCCTGTATATGTTCTTCAGTAACTATAAGACTGCGGATACATACGCAAATATAGATTTACATGGATTAATTCAGTAAAACTGGAATCAAATAAAAATTTTATTATTCTGCTAAGATTATTATAATACTTCAAATAAAATGAATAATCGTTATTAATAGACTGTCGATGTTCATGCAAAATCACGTAAATTCATTTATCAACTAAATTAAACTTTATATGTCTTTTTATAACTTTATATTGTTTATTAACCGATTCATTGTATTAGAAGCAAATTAAAATCATTAAATATTACTAATTGCAATTCATCAAATTCTCCATATGCATATACGTGGTGTCCTAGATATACATCAAAATATTTTGAGGGATGCTGGAACGTAGAGTTACGTATCATATGTACAATAATAAATAATTATAATATATGAATTCCTCAGTCTACTTACGTAACGTTTGTTTATCATACTGAATTCTATACAGTTACGCTATAAACGCCTGAAATCTGCGATCTATTAACAACATAAGATAAGTTTCCAGTGTAAACTTGTTTTTTTCCTTACAAATACTTTCATGAGCGACTGTATATTTTTACAAACTTTTCGTTTGACTCGCATTCATCGCTAGTAGATCTAAAAGAACGCGGAAAAGTACAAACTACATAGGTATACGGGAAGTGTTCGGAACGCCGTGACTAGTCGCCATGTTCGGTACTAAGGTGCGTATTCACCGGCAAACAGATCGTGAGCAATGTTCGCAAGAAATGCTGCGCAAGAAGTACGCAAACTTTTTATAACCACGACACGTCAGATAACTATAGATTCGTGTACTGTTTGCGGGATCACCAGTGAAGACGCGCCTATAGTGGAATTTCAGGCCACCCGGGCAAAAAACTGTTACGCACGGTTCGTTCGAGCAACCTAAACGAAACAGAATGTGTATAGTGCACACGCGTACCCACGCGGTTGTTTTTCGTCTCGCTAGCACGCGACGACGTTAACACGTTTCGCCACTGGAGCCCGCGTATAGGTGACGCCGCCGATTTCTCACGAGACTTAGATCGGTTACACGTGCGTGACGGTTACAATTTCACGGTTTGCATTAACAAAACCGATCGAAGTCAGTGTGCCTCGTTAATTAAAAGCGAAACGTGCATATCGGAATATTCACCCACTTGTTCTGTCCATTTATCATCCCTTTCTTATACAGGGTGTCTAAAAAAAATCGAGACCAAACATACGTGTTAGTGAGGTAGAGTTAGGTAAAAAAAAGTTCATATACGCTTATGCACAAAAATACTTTATTGAAAAGTTGATCGAAATGTTCGAAATTGCCTTCTTCCATTCGTCGAACTATTTCGAATAATCCTACTGTATGTATTAGAAATGGTAATAAATGCATTTTGAATGCAATCCCAAAGTTGGTCTTCCGTTGCTATCATATTTTTTTCATATATATATATACCCCCCCCCCCAATAAAGTATTTGCGGACATAAATTTACATGAACATTTTTCTCTTCATTTACTTGGGCCCATTAACACGCGCTTGTTAACTTTTTCGGAAAAGTATAATTCTTTTTAAAAGTTTGTAAAAGAAGTTTGTCAAATTAAAATCTTTTTTAAAGTTTAACTATGGGTTCAAGTGACCAGTAAGATAAAAAAGGTTGAAAAACACTGGTCTAAAGAATCTTCCTAAACACAGTCTGAGATCGGTTTCATTTCTGAGGGCCCTCACGCGGCTCTCTTGCGTCCCCGTTTTCCGAGGGATGATAAAGTTTTATCTCTCCCGGAGTCGCCGCGACGATCCAAGAATAACGTCAGCACTCGTTGCACGCGTTAAAGGTTGGTTTATATGTACTATCCGTTCAGGCACGAAACGGTCACGGAGTCCGTTCCGTTCAGACGAATATTCTTTAATGCATTTGGAATATGCGTGTTTTGTCAGGGATGTGGCGGGTATATACCCGAAATTACGGGTCGAGACAGATCGGAAAAACTCGGGTGAGATCGCGATGTTCCGGACTACAGAGAACTAGCTATCTTTCCCTCTCGGACGCTCGAACCGATCGTGTCCGATTTCAGCCGAGCCGACCCGAAGTCTGACTACTCGTTCATGCTTGTAGTTCCGGAGATGGCCAAATTCATTAGAATTTTGAATGACGAATAAAAGATAAAAAAAGTGTTTTGATATGTTTAACACTTTAAGTGCACAGATCTTAAAAGTTCTTATAGAAGTGCACATGGGGGACAAGTGACCCCAAGTGACTCCTAAACTGTGGACTACTCGAAAAGTTGTAGAAGCATTTTTTGAAGTTTAAGATATCTACTTTCGGGTAGAATAGTTGTGATTAACAAAAAAAATTGAAATAATATAAAAAGGGTTTAAAGTAGTGAGGATGTTTTTAAAAAATCGAGGTACGGGTCAAACTTGATTAAACATGAAAATTCCAACTTTTATAATAAAATAATATTTCTTCCTGAATGAGTGGACACTTGGCAAACAATCATTTAATCTCATTTACTGTTTAAAGGACAGGATGACGATCTTAGATACTGTTGCTTTTCATTATATATTATTCGAATAAAATTATGCCCAACTCGGTTATGTCTCAGTACTAGAGTACCTACGTATGAATCTTTTCGTTCCGGCTCGAAACTTGGGTTCTCGCGACTCGGTACGATCTGCGCATCCCTAAAGTGTTTACACGTACCGTATCGTACAGACATGCACGGGAATCATTGGTCCGGAATCCAACATTCTCGCGAAGAATGTTTTGTCGGGATACGGAACGTGTCGATGCTGACAGAATGCAGTTTTTCTCGTGGACTTGTAGCCACCTTGAAAGTTATCCAGTATACTCGCGATAACTGCCTTCTAAATAAATATCCGTTAGAAATGCACTCTCTGTCGCCTTCTGTAGCCAATAACACTGTTTAACACGTAAAATATCTAGGGAAAAAATTAAAATTTATTGAATGCGTGCTATTGACTCTCGATAATTACCCGTCCCTAGAACTGGCCGCCTCTGGAGCCCCAAATACGGGTAATTATCGCGAGTTTACTGAATGCTGTTTTTTTTAAATGGAATTTTCTATTCTTCCTAAAAGAATATTGAAATCACGCACAGGCATAATCAAATATTGGAAAAACTTTTCGTTCTCGTCCTAGTTTTTTAAACAGTAGTGTTCAATACTGTTCACGAGTCTTTCGTTGTTTTAGCATATTGTGTTGCAGAGATAAATGTGAAAACATTATTGAACGATAGTCGCTACAAGAAACTGAGAAATATTGTACTGATATCTGACATTGTAGAACATAAACTACCAACCCGTGTCTGAACGGATAGTACAGGGGGTGGGATTCTATCGGTAGAAGCCCCAAAGAGTGTAGTCGCTGACATCGGTGTTATAAGGGTAAAAGCATAGCGAGCAGATTTAGCTCGCTGTGTAGCAGACTATTCAGCTGCCTAAGAGTACAAAACAAGTATAAATGCGACGTCACGCAGCGGCAAGTGACTGATCAGCTCGCAGCTCAACCACGCTGCGCACACAGTACCTTGACTTAATCCTCTTAGTACCTTACAATTTTTCTGTGTACCATCTAGAGATACCTTGAAAAATATGCATTCTTGAAGATATTTATTCAAATTGACACATTTTTTCTACAAATGAAGATAATTTTACACATTTTTAAAATATCTTATTGTGATGTGTATTTTGTATTAGATAAAAAATATTAGAAGTACATATTGTGCTTTCGTTACATTTATATTACATATAGAAAGTCGAAATATCGACTGAAACTATTTGTGGCAAAGATTACGGAGCCGACATTTCAGCTTGTGGATACTGATAATCAGCTGAATAGTCAGTTACACTGCGACCTACCCCTGCTCGCTGGTTCTACCCCAATCTGCCGATCGACCAACAAGAAACGGAAAGGTCTCGTTGTGTCGTAAGCGGCTAGCGTCACGGAATTGTGCGGTATGCGTGCATATCCTGTGAAAAAAATCGATGTGGCTACCTACTCTCTTTGGGGCTTCTAGTGAGCGAAAATCACCCTGTATATGTATACCAACCTTTAGCAGGGTTCCCCTTTCGTTGGCTCGAAACCTTGCGACGCGTCGCCAGACGGATGAATTGGGGAATAACGGTGTTAGGAATTATTGGAGAGAATAGGACAGTAAGGGAAGGAAAACTGAAAACTGCCGCGCGTTACCACGAATCGTAGGAACGTAATTGGACACTCGATTTTTGGCAGACTCCCGTACACATACACGTCACGGGTTGAAGCGTACGCGCTGCATTATTTCATGGGTCGTCGAGGTACAAGGAAATTGTTTACACGCGGAGCTGATGTGCATCTGCTGAAGGAATAAGAGCAAGCGTTTTATTAGGTTGGAAGAATCTAAATGGGCTGTCTCAGCATGATACACGGTTACTGTTTGTCTCTGTTACAGTTACAATAGTATTCATCCACTGTATGGTGTAACACATTTTATATAGAGTAGGTCGGAAAAAAGTCGCCGTAAATTATACGTCTAATATTTTAGTTCTATGTATATGATTGGAATAGGTGTCAACACATTGTCGACCGCAGGAATTGTGCCTGACTATATACAGGGTGTCCTAAAATGATGGGACAAGGCGCAACATGTACATTCCTCATGCAAATATAAATCGAAAAGTCCTTTACCGTTTTGTAATCTGAAGCTCCAATTCCGAGATATTAACAGTTAAACGAACTCCAATCAGCTGAGCGGTCGGTCACGCGTATGTGTAGACAGTCTAGCCGCAAAGGCCAGTCAGCCGGGTCGCGCATACGTGTGTCCGACCGCTCAGCTGATTGGAAATCGTTCAATTGCTAATATCTTGGAAATGGAGCTTCAGATTACAAAGCGGTAAAGGACTTTTCTATTTGTATTCGCATGAGGAATATGCATGTTGCGGTTTGTACTATCGATTTGGGACACCCTGTATATACTCCCGTTCACAAGTATTGGAACAGTTATCGAATATGAAGTAAATGTAATAAAGCATTACGAAATTCTTGATGGTTTGAAAGAAACATTATTTAGAGAATATTAAAACTTAACGACAAAACTTAGGTCAATATAAAGTAGTCAAAGGGGCTCAAAATATAGTTTCCACGAAACATCACATTTTTCTATGTATGTATGCGTAGTAACATTCTTAAGTTTAAGCACCTATAAAGTGTGCAAGTAGTTTCAAGTAATAAAATAATGATTATCCTGTATATCATCGTAACTTACATAAAATGCACGAAAGTAAAAATGTGTTACACAATTTGGTATTTTTTTTTAATGCGGTAACTTTTAAAACATACTAGTTTATACGATGGTACACCATCAAATTTACAAATATATCGAATATTGTCGTGAGAACAATGGAAACAGTTGTTATGTCCACTTTGAAGGAAAGAAAAGTATTCTCAAAATTTTATTGCCACGCCCTGCATGTAAGCATTCATAAAATTACTATCAACATCATATTTTATTTTCGACTGGGTGATGTTATTGTAAATATAAGAAATGTACCACAAGAATGAAACACATTTATCATGTCTATACTAAAAGCGCACAATGTGTCGCTAAGTGAAACGGCTAAATCTCTCCGATTGGTCGGCAATGTGTTAATGAACCATGTGTATATTATTTTCATTTGTCTATGTATGCTATAAGGTTATACTAAACTTGGTTTTCATCTGACGTGTAGTTTATTGATAAATTTATCTCAATGATGAACTTAACAAAATCACGGTGAAAAAATTCAGCATACTTTATTTAAGAATTCCATAGAATGACTATAAGTTGGAAATATTAATTACTAGACTGCGAATGTTTATGCAAATATGGATCTTTAACATTTAGAGGACGAGAATTATTATTAGGCTCCAGAGGGGTCGCTTAGTTTTCGTAGTATAACATCATAACAAATATATAAAAGTTCTAACGCGAAAATATAAAAAGTTATGAAAAAATCCGCCCATTCTTTAGAAGGTTATAGATTTATTTATGGACTAAACAAAATTTTTTTTATTGTAGTGAAGTTTCTGTCGCCAACCCCCCCCCCCCACACACACAAAAATAACAACCGTACCAGAATTCATTAAACTTTTTAATACATTAAATTTTAGACCATCATGTATGCTATAAATGCATAAAATCCGCAGTCTACTAATTATAATTTGTCCCAGGGAAAACTTTTATTAATACACTTTGAATTGGGGTGCATCCAATTCAGAAATTATACGTAGTTTATTCTAAAAATGTATCGTTGTCAGAGGGAGTAGCAATTGAACGCACGCAAAAGTATCCTCCCAAAATCGTCATTTATTTTATACAAACTTATCAGCAGCAGATTAATACTTCGTCGAGATCTTATTATAATGTTCACTCTGTTATGCACAGATGTAATGAGTTTTTTTTTTTTTTTTGTGAAATTAGGTGCGTGCTTTTTTTACCACTTACCAGAAAATGATTTCGAATGATAAAATTTCGAAGCTGTAGTCATAGAAGCAACTGTAAACAATCCCTTTGTGGAACATTTTATTGCTTCAGTTGGAGGTTTTTCAGTCGATGGTCGACCCTTGTAATTTTTATAAGATCAGTTTGTGGCCCACTTGAGAGCGTTTAATTCAATGCCTTGGACAAAACTAGAATACTCCTGAGAGGGTTGCCCTGGTATAGACATATTACTTCTGTGAATTATAAGTTCCTCTTTTCTGGAAGCAGTAAGCAACAGGTAACAGAAAGTTTCTTCGTGTTCCTTTAGTGGGAACAGGGCTTAAGAAGCCTAGGGGTTTTTCAAAGGAATGCAATAAGAAATATTCTTTTCCTGGTTCTGGCTGCGGAGACTCGGGCATTAATAGATTTTAGGAAAAATTCAAAAAGAACCTTTTCTTAAATAAAGCTTCCTTAAGGCTTGTTTTCATTTAACATCGACACAAAAATAGCATTAGGTAGTAAGAATACGTGTATTACCTTTGTTCCATCGGATTCCAGGTTCAGAATAAGACGTATTGTATGCAACCCTGTTTGAATATTCATTATGTCATCGAATTCAAAACAACTAATTTTGATTAATTCATATCACAGATTTATTTTCTACTTCTGTGTATTACGAAATGCTGCTCGAAAAGGAACAAAACGAGATTATGAAACTTGTATTTTGAAACATGTTACATAACACATGCTTTTTCGCTTATTATTCTATTGCAAAGCAACTTAATTAATATTCCACATTTTTCGTCAATTTTTATCAACAAAAAAGCTTATCAATTAGTTGGATTCTTTAATTCCTAGATATTATTTCTTTCTACTATAGAATATTATTCGAATAAAATTGTATCCGTGCCTAACAAGTAACATCACCAGACGAAGAGTTCATCGAATTTCCTCTTATTATCTACTTCATGGAACTCATGTCTTTGGTGTCTTTTGTCCATACCAAAGGAAAATTGAGCTAAAAAAGACTAGCACGCATAAAAATTCCCAACAGTCCGAACAATTTTTGTTTATGATATAGGAATTCAAAAATTTATCACGGTAGTTATTCCTTTAACCCTTTCATTCCCAAATTATTTAAAAATTACCAAAAAAATATTCTGCTATCAATTTAACATTTTGAAACCGTCTAATGCCGCTTTTCATTCGTAGTCATTGAGTACCTTTTTTACAATTATCACAAATATATATAATAATAATTCCCATTATAGTGTTATTATACATAATGAAACCCAATTTTTCTTACCCTTGATCAATAAATCCTCTTGAAAGAAATTAGGGTTTAGTAAGTTTCCGTTCAGCTTGTACCAATGCTCAACACCTGAATTCCATCAATAAAAAAAGGACAAATAATGTCTTATTTTACCGATAAACTTTTTTAAATGTACATTCAAATCTATGCCATACCATCTATACAACACTAAAGGAAATATATACTCACAGCTTTGAAAAAATGCACGACACTAACATTTTATTGTATAATTTAAAATAGGTAGCCATATGACAACAATGGGAATGAAAGGGTTAACATACTTGAATCTCATAGATCCCGACTAAATTCGTTCCATACAATATCTTACCGTAAAAATCGATGTCTATCTTCGAACAAGAAATTACGTCGTCCATTATAGTCGCAAAATTACACCTAGTCGGCAATAGCAGTAAAAAATATTAAAAAGAACCTGAAAGTGACCTCACGGTCTCCGCAACCGAGGATTGTGCAAACAGCCACCTTGTACCTTCGACCGTGCAAGAAACGAGTCTCTACACGTAGACATAATTCAGGAACAATTACATAACTTTGGTTCATGTTTATACTATATTTAGTGTTATCCATCGCCACGCGATTTACAATCAGGAATCATCGCTCTTACTCTCTCTCTCTCTCTCACACACACACACACACACACGCGTAATCAGGAATCATCGCTCTTACTCTCTCTCTCTCTCTCACACACACACACACACACACACACACACGCGCGTACAATCAGGAATCATCGCTCTTACTCTCTCTCTCTCTCTCACACACACACACACACACACACACGCGCGCGCACACACACACACACACGCACGCGCGCACACACACACACACACGCACGCGCGCACACACACGCACACACACACACACAGTCGAAAAATAATTCACTACGGGTTCGCAGCCACGCGTGGTGTCTTGTGCTCTTCGTCACCTCTTGTTCTCTCTCTCTCTCTCTCTCTCTCTCTCTCTCTCCTTCTCTCCTTCTCTCTCGTTATACACAGAGATAAATGGCCGTTAAGATCGGAATAGATAATTGAAATAGCAACGAGCCGCAGTTCTTCCCCAGTCGGACGAAAGATTACAGATTATCTGAATGAGTAAAGCTGTCATCCTACGGAACGAAACGCACAGAGAAAAAACATATATTTTCCGCCCCGACATATCGAACTCGTTGTTCCGACAAAGCTCACGGTTAGACTGTTCAACGGGAATGTACAATAACCGGGTCCCTTATTTCTTTCTTTTTTTTTTCTTTCGTCGAAAACCACAATCGAATCTTCGAGAGAAGCTCCTCGACTCGGTTTCAACGCGCACTCGTCTAACAATAGGGAGGAGGGGGAAGAAAAAAAAAACGTAATCGTTCCCGACTAGACAGCTTAGGTCTATTTAAATGGTAAATTGCAGAGTCATTGTCGTACCTTCGCGACGACGATTATCGTGATCAGAATATTCCTTCTATTTAACGCCCTCGAATGGTCTGTAGGCACGTCTCCGTCGAATCGTTTCGACCGAGTCGCCTGGGGTTGTTTCCATTTACTCCCATCGATTAACAAGCAATGATTTTTACGAGTCGAATTGAAATGAAAACTACCGTGTATTTCTTTTTTCAAGCATCTACACATCTCGCGGTTATAAATTCTACCACCGAATAAGAGATTTAATAAGTTCGTGATGCTGATCCCGGAAGACGCGCGCCTTTTCCAGGTAAAAACTTGAGCTTCATCGCGAACTTTTCCGTGCATCGATTATACGATTCTAACTTGAGCGTTTCGTAATTACTTCGTCGCGATGAAACCTGTGAGAGATGATGGGTCGCATGATCGCCAAAGCTTTTACGTCGAATTTCGTAGCGGATATATGGGTATAATGTTACGATGACATTAAGTACGTCCTTTAGCCCCTCAAAATGACAGGGAGTGTCTCTCTTTTTCTTTTTAAATAATTATATATTTCTACTGTTCGAACAAGTTTGCATTTCACTAAACAGGGAAATAGGTTGAAAGATCATCGGGAATGGTGTCCAGAGATCGTTAAAGAGATAGATGAAAAAATTAGCGATTAATCCCCAACTCTGGACACGTCGCCCTGCGTGTGTTCTCCGATCGGTTCGAGGTAGAGAATGACAGAAAGAGCCAGGATCTAAAAAAATAAAAACACCCGTATCTCTAGTATCGAACCAACGATCCAATCGGTTAAATGTCCAGCGTGTTCGATGCCGATCGCGGTTCAGTCTTTCGTTAAAATGACGCGTTCCCCAAGGACCGAGTCTAATCGCACGCACTCTTATTTACAAGACCCGAAGGAAGAACTTCCTTTCTCTGGATCGATCAGTAAGCCTCAAAAAGGGTGATCGATTCCGTTGACAGCCACATGATATTGCTACCGTTAATGGCCACGCATTTCCCCCCTTGGTCCTCACTCTTTCACTCTCGCCATTCTCGTTTACTTTCGCTCTGGATTTGGTGTGGTAACACTATATCCTCTCTCAGGTAGTCCCTCTAGCGCTCTCCCCTCGAATAAGATCGTCGATCGTTATCAATTACGACGTCGATAACGGATAAACAAGAGCTGGAAGGTGGGGCGGACAGGTTGCAAGGTCATCGTTCTGGTGACGGAAAAAGAGTCCTTGAAAGCTGTCCGCGAATTTTTTTGTTCAACCTTCCTCTTATATTTACCGTACACGACACGACACACACACACACACACACTCGCGCGATATTTATCTCGAGTATAGCCCAGAGTGTGGGTCGATGCTCGTAGGTATATGTGTGTTCTTTAATTCTCTCTCGAAGGTTATTATAACGTACGTGTCCTATTCCCGGTGCGAAGCGTTTTCATAAAGCATCATCATCGTAGAGTCACCCACGTGCAGAAAAGAAATAAAGGTTACCGCCGCTTTTTCGTTGCGAGAATACCATCCCTCACTTACCGATGTAGAGGCACTTCTAAATGTGTTATTATTTCCGTCTCACGATATAATGATCCAGTGTTTGTTTGTGTGTGGCAGTACATTCTCGTGTTAATCGCGCTACGAGAAGCGAGCGGTGTTGTTACATTCATTGTTTAGTACCCTCGAAACACTCCACGGAAACGAATCAATTCGTTTACAGCTTGGTTTCGCGTGGTAGATTCGGTAGACTGGTGCTGGGCGCTAGCAAGCTGAGTACCTCAGCCGTCTGTTTAGGCGGTTTCGCCATCATCACCTCGGTGCTGATCCCGCGGAACACCGGCTTCGCCTGATCCGCGTCCCTGTACACCGACAACGTGCTACCGTCCTCGTCGATGCTATGCAGCATTATCGAATGTGGCATCATCATCATCCCGTTGCACAATGGCGGCGGTGGACCGTCCTCGATGTAATTTATATGGATTCCATCCAAAACGTTACCGCCACCGTGCGGGCTGACCGACGAGAATTCCGTCGGTGTATAATACTCGCTGTTCACGTCCTCCAGGCTGGCGCCGTTCGCCAGATCGTTGATCTTCACCTTGAAATACGCGTCCACTCGTACGGATGGTCCGTCCTCCTTCGGATCGAACACCATCGAGTCGCTCTTGCCGCATGATCCGCTGCGACAGTTGTCGAAATAGAAGCTGGGCAGATTCTCCAAGACCTTGTTCAACGTCTGTTGCTGGTACTTGTAGCTCTCGCGCAACCGCAACACCTGGTGGGCGCTGAACTTTCGTATCTTGTTACGTTGGAAGACATAGTTCTCGCGTACCCAGTTCAGCTGGCTGGTCGAGTAGTCCCGTGCTTTCCTCACCTGTTTTGTTTTTTTTTTTGTTTTTTTTTTCGAACAAGAAGAAACAACGTTCTGTGATACTCGTAAGACGATGCCCCGGGGGCTTCGTGGTGGGCTTGGACTGCGGATCCTTATGCGGACTTTGATTGTGATTTAGATAGTGTAAATTAGAATAAAGAATTTAGTAATGTTTGACAGAATTGTTTGTGAAGTAATTGCATTCTTAGTGTTTGCTAGAGGTTGTATAAGCATCTGAGGTTCGCATAAACATCCGCAGTCTTGTGATCTCTTATCGCGGTGTAATGTTAGGGGACAAAGTCTAGAGTCTAGATTAATCATACGATAAGTCCTGGTGTATGTTATTCCTTTACCTGATCGTAGTACTGATCCCTGATCGCCGTGAGATGGCTCGTTCCGTAGTCTCTTATGTCCCTGATATGCCTCATCTGACCCTCGTAGTTGTCGCGTATCCATTCCACCTGCTGAGCGCAATTCTCCCTTATCCTGTGCACTTGCTGCGTGTAATTCTCCCGCAGTTTCTCCAGCTGTAGGCTCTTGTATTGCTCGATGCTGTCCAGCATCTGATAAATTTGCTTGGCCCGGGGCGTGGAACCGACATGTCTGCAGCACAAACACCAGTTCAGACAACCGCACCTGCAACGAGAAACAGAACAGGCGTTTTATTAGAGCCTTTAGTTTGCTTGAACGATACAGTACCCGCCTACACACGGTTTTATTTACGCGAACCGACGAACGAGACAAAAAAAAAAAACAAAGAAAGAACATCCGGCTTGTGCTAATTGAACATGATACAACCGGCCCCCAGGTGACGTGCATGATTTCATCGATCGAAACGTGACAGAATAACAAAGAGAATGGATACTCACTTAACCAATAGATAACGAAGCAGCTGCAATAGAAGCGTTAAGAGAAGAAAGGCCGTGGCGCACGCGGCCCCTACCAGAATGCTGAGAATCTGGATTTTGTGCAACGTGACCGGATTCATCTGCAAGCTAACATACGTGGTCGCGTTCGCGATCGGATTTACCGCGAAACACTTGTATTGTCCGACATCTTGTCTGAGCAACGTCGTGATGTACAAGGAACCATTCTCGAGGATGCGAACGCGACCATCGTCCACGTACGGTTCATTTTGCTCCCAGCCGTGCACGGCTGGATGATCGACGAACGCGTCGGGAAACGCCGGATCGGGATTCCAGTGCAACACCCGTAGCGTCGGTGTGACCCACGTCAAAGACGGCGTGGGATTCCCGTTGAACTCGCACTCGAGCAGCACCGAGTGCAACAACAGGTACTGCTGCACAGGGGTCGCATACGTCAACAAAGGCGCCGTACAGTTCAAATAACGAAGCGTCTCGAAGACATCGCCGACCTCGTCGATCTCGTCGCCGCACCGGAATCCGCTTTGGAACGCGGTCCGCAGGTGTTCCTTGCTCTGTGCCCATTTCACGAACCAGAACATACGGCAGTCGCAGGCCCACGGGTTCCCCTGCAGCTGCAGCTCGTTCAGAAACGTCAGCTGCGCGACGTTCGCCGGAAGGAAGGTCAAATTGCTGTCCCGTAGATCGATCTTACGCAGGGCCGGTGTACGATCGAACGCCCTTCGAGAGATCTCGCGCAACGGGCTTCTGCTAACTTCCAGAGTCTCCAGTTCCTCCAGGTCCTTCAGATCATCGTTGCGAAGTATCTCCAGCCTGGCGCCAGACAACGACAAAGTGTGCAGCTTTCTGACCGGTCGCCATACGTCCTGCGGAAGCACGGTAATCGGCAGATGATTCAGGCTGAGCCATCGAAGACTCGAGAGGCCCTGGAACGTGGTGCTGGACAAGTGACCGATAGGATTCCCAGAGAGATCGAGATACTGTAGTGAAGTCAAATCGGCGAAGAAACTACGCGGTATTGTGTCGATTTCGTTGTGGTCCAGTTCCAGTGTCCTCAGTCGTGTCAGTCCGGAGAACAAACGTGGCGGAAGTTTCGTGAGCCTGTTCCACGACAAGCACAGTTCTTGCAGATGTTTGTTCGGCCTGAAACTGTGATCCGGCAGCGACACCAACAGATTACCGGACAGATTCAAACGGGCCAACGCTTTCGCCGGGGTGAACGCTTGATAGGGAAGCACCGACAGTCGATTACGCGACAGACCGATCTCCTCGAGTCGATCCAGACCCTGGAACAAGACTCGCGGTATGATGTTTAACCGGTTCCCGGTGAGATTCAGGTACTGTAGTTGGTGCAACGGTTGGAAGACGTCCGACGGCAATTCCGCCAGCCTATTGTCACCTAAGTTCAGATGCTCGAGGAACGTTGTCGCGCGAAACACGCCCGGCTCGATCCGTTCGATTCCGCTCGAGGTCCACGCGAGACTCTTCAGACGCACGGAAGCTTCGAGAGCCGCGACCGGTATGGTAGCGGCACCGACGTGTCTCAATACGACGTTCACGGCCTGGCTCGGCAGACCAAGCCCGAGGAAACTTCGCTTCTCGCAAAGCATACTCTTTCCATCGTCCACGCACTGGCAACCCGTTGCACATTGTACACGCGACGACGACGACGTTGCTTTTGTGCTTCCTGATTGTTCGACCAATTGATCCTGTGTATCCACGAGCTGCACCGCTATGAGGAGAACGATTAACCACCACCACGAGCCCGACGCCAAAACTCGCTCCCTCATTCCTATAACCTGTAACGTGACGAATTCCACGCATACAACCAAGTACTCCCATCTCCTGGTACAACTGTGATCTTCGAAAGATCCAAATCGACGACGATTTTTCTGTGTGTGTAGATATATGTATACGTATGTATATCTCTATTTACACGTCGAAGGCAACGACACTTTTAATCTGTTCCCTATCGACACTTTCACTCTCGGGTACAAGTCGTCAAAGCAACAACACAAAAGCCTTCGGATACAGTCGTTACGATTCTAACAACGGTCGTCGTTTTCGCATGCTCACGCAGCACCACGTGGCATCTAGTTAAACGAAAATGCACGTGATTCTACAAAACAGAGAATCGATCGTTCGTAGAAAAAGCACGTTTCTTTCTCTGATTACTACCTACCTACCTACCGAGGATCGTGGACAGCCCACAAACCGCCCGAGAGCCTGTCTCTCTTTCTCGCTCTGTCTCAGGATCGTGGAACACAACGGTGAGGGTAACCGGTGGGGGAGGGAGGAGACGCCGTGCGTATCTTTAACCGTTCGCAAAAAATCCGGCCCAGTGTCTTATGGATGTACCGAGATTGCTGGTATCGTTGATGGCGGCAGTGGTGTTGCTGCTATAGCCGTGTCGAGCCGGTAACATAATTGTGCGCGCTCTCTAATGGAACAGACTTCGGTAACATAGAGTTCCCGAAAATTGGATGTGAACGGGGCGAAAAAACCTGGTCACCGTTGGGTAAAACGGCAACGAAACGGCGGGTCTAGGTTGTCGTCGTTTCGCGTGTTGGTCGTGAACCGAAGCACACTATTTGGCGCGTGAATGGAGAGGAACATGTGTATACAAGCTGCTCGTGGTACAGAGAGACGTACGCCAAAGGCCACACGCACAGGACACACACGCACGCACCTCTCTCACACACACACAGAGAGAGGAACACCCCCTCTCGTAACCCTTATCCTGGGATATCGTCCTCGATCGGCTTTTATCTCTTTCTTTGTCTCTCTCTTATCTCCGCCTTCTCCACGCGCGTACGGCGGCCCTGTGAATCGTGCGTGTGTGTGTGTGCCGCAGCGACCAGAGTTACTCTCGTTCCGCGTGTCACATGACACACTCGGGCATCGCGACACGACCAGCGTCATCCGTCGCGTGTCAAAGGCAAAAACTGACTGGCGAGATCCGACGATCCGACCACCGTTGACTCTCGCCTCTCCTCGTGGTTGGCTCTCCCCGCGACAGAGGTCTAGATCCGGCAACACCGCTGCCAGCCGCGAGGGAACCCCGCGCCGACGCAGAACCAAGTACGACGCCTTGCCTCTGCGCTGCACGTCGCGCGTGGCGAACGAACCGACCCGACCTAACCGTGGAAAGGGGGGAACCCACGGACCATCGGACGCACACAGAGCCCTACCCCCCTCGATTTCTGCCCGCCGGCTGCACGCTACCGAACCCACCACGATATTATTTTACTGCATCGAACGTGTCCTTTCATCGTACACTGCTCCCAGATTCCTTCGCCACAGTTTGTCCGGAAAGCCAGAATAATCTTTTCTTCTGATCGGTGCAAAATACTTGTCTCGACTTCGTGGTTTAAGCTTCGTTCCCAACGAGGTCGATCCTGTACACTTCCCTGCATGATGTATCCCGACATTTATGAACTCTCGCTCGCAGGAAGTATGAAATATTATATTGGACGGAAACCGTTCCGATGCAACTGTTCGGTTTGTGATATACGGGCGGTTCGATGATGAGAATAGTATCTAACGTCGAGTGGTATAAATAAAAGAGCAATAACTAAAGGTGAATGAAAATCGATCTTCCGCGGGATGCTCGGCGTAGGACGGTTCTTGAGCGTTTCTACGCTACTGTACTCTCACATTCTTCGAATCCTACGACAATTTGAACACCTGTTTTTATACATTTCTTATAATTGTATAGTGTTAGTAGTTTATTATATATTGTATACTTTCTTATAATTTCTTATAATTGGCAGCTTCTTATAATTGTACGGTTATTTATGATTTATCGATTTCATCGCGGGTTGCAAAGCGCGTTCGGGAAGGTATTTATGAAGTCTGCTTCTGTTGATCGATTTATCAGATATTTTTATTAGTATTGTCGATATCGCCTGTGGTCAGTATTTTCAATGAATAGACGTAACGGGGCTGATAAACAGAATCGTATCAGAAAATCGGTTCTTTTGTTTATATAACTCAAGCTGACAGATAACCCTAACTTAGCTTTTGTATTTTTTCTTCTCCTCTGAAATGATAATTGCACACCAAAGGACACGTTTTCAAACAGTAGTCGAAATTCAGGCAACGATAGTTCGTGTACTGAAATGATATAAAACGTCATCAAAAAATGGAGAAAGGAATTTCGTTGGAAAAATGAATTTCGCTGGTATATTTAAAAATATAATAACCTGTTTAACGATTCTGGGAACTTTCTGGACAAGTTGTGTATACATACCGGTCCATGCGAACACGCAGTGCGCCGCTGCATACAACTAATTATCCCTCCGATGCAGACTGCTTCGTCACTGCAGCTTCTTGCGGTATTTGCTCCGGCTAATGTGCAACGAATGCTCTTTTCTTTTCCACCAAACACTAACTGTGAATCATTTTAACAATGCTTCTCACCGCGTAGAAAATACCGGTTTCCAGACGAATATTAACGTCAGAATAAATTAGAATCCACTTTGAACACGATCGTCATTCGGTTTCGAAATTGCTTGTCATAGATCATATTAAATTGCCGATGTTGCATTGAATACAATATACTTTCTTAATTAGGCACTAAAGAAGTCAGAAAGGAGCACAATGCGTGCTCTGAATATTACGCTGTACATTCTACTTTTAACTAATATACGGCACGGGCTTTGGTTGTTTCTTAATACTGAAGATAAAATTATAAAAATTTTAAATGCAATATTACATACACATATATTTGTGGCATACCGAGATAAGTCATGAGTCAAACTGGTTAGGTCCAGTTTGTGTAAATCTCTTAATTTTAATATTTTTAATTTTTGTGTTTTATGTATTAGCTGTGTCAGTAAGTAGTCCCCTATTTTCTTGTGAAATCCTGTACTTGTTTCAATATAATTCAAAACCCTCTGCTATATTAAACTAAAGATAGAAAAGTTATACCAAATTTAAATTTTACTGCCAGTTTATTGAAACCATAGTGGATTACTTACTGGTACACCTGATATTTTGACATTAATTTACTTTGATATTTTGATAGAAACTTACATCGTATCAGTGTATCTTCTCAGACGTTAATAATGAACTTGTTAGGCTCTAGGTCTGGGTTAGTTGATGATCAATATCGGTTCATGTCGGTTAAGAGCAACCAAAAGCAATTTTTTCGAATCTTTATAGTTCTCGTTTCTACCTGATAATCGATATCGAATCGATACCAGTCAGAAACAACCGGAAACAATTTTTAATCGTTTCAATGATCCTGTCAAAACAACTGTTACGAACTACACTGCGTGGCATAACTATAAAACCACCTTAAAATTTTCAATCCTTCTGTATTGTGGTTGAAATAGAAAGTTATCACTTTTTCTTTCCGGGGAATAGAATCTATCATTTTCTGAAGAAACATTATTTCTCAACAAGATTTCAAACATAGCATACTTGGTTCGTTTTTATTTTCACTATAATACATAAGAATTGAAACTTTTTAGGGTGGTTTTATAATTACACCACACATTGTGTAACAAACTTGCGGTCTGCCAAGCTCAAGTTGAATTCGCCTAAAAATATCTAAAATACAGTGCTCCAAGCAATTAGAAGATCCTGTATTGTTCAGCACGTCAATACGACGTATAATCCCTGACTAGTTTTTTTTACACAAATATAACCAGGTGTTAACAGGGTTATTATTGTACGGTCAAGATATCGATCTAACAAACTAATCCCTAAATTCTTTCGAATAGTGTATTTTGTTCCGCGAAATCGACGAAAATTTAGTCACCGAGTAAGAATCTTCGAGAAGCTATGAGCTGTACCTCTGCCCGTATTTTATTAATTAGACGATTTTTATCTGGCATCTTTCTGCCCTAGTAAACATTCTCGGAGCTGGCTGGCTGTCCCAGGCGAACCTTTCGAATCTTGTTTCGCAAAAGGAGAAAGAGCTCCTTTGGCACGCTCCTCTGTCTTTCTCTTTCTATCTGTTGTTCGTAGTTTGCTTTTGGCTTTAGATAGGAGCCGCGGTTTAATTGGCCAAGACTCATTACGGCTCTCAGTTAAGCCACGATCAAACATGGACGGGGATTGTTCGTCTCAAGGATAGCCGAGGTCGATTTCGGGAAAGCACGAACATCGACGAATCACCTCGATCCATTAAGAAAATTAAATATTCCTTTTCCTTGATTAAAAGAGTTGCCTTTTTCCCGCGCTTCCTGTGCACGGCTAGAGATGTTTCTTTTTCTTTTTTTCTTTTTTTTATTGTTTCCCGACTCATGGCACTAAAAGCGTGTCGTCTTTGGTGGTTAAGGCTCCATTTCCTCTTTAGCGACCGGAAAACAGTGGTGACAGTTAGGAAATTTTTCTTAGAGAAAACAATGAAGATATGGTAAAAAAGTTTGTTGGTATTTTTTATTAAAAAAATTTTTGTTTCATTATTCGTGCAGCATGGTAAATTGCAGTTGGCGATAATGTAGAAGAGTCCGAAATCAAAATTGCCTAAAGATCATTGTAATGGCTGTATTTGGTATGAGTCTTAACAAGAACATGCAAAAAAGGAAGAAATTTTATGTATATTATTGTGTATAACAAACGAATGTATGCTTCAAAATTTTCAAAAATGCCACAAGAATTTTTAAAACTGGTTACTAACTTTCTACGTTATTACGTTAGCACCACCTACAAATTTTTTTATCGTATCTTCTTTGCATTATTTAAAAAAAAATCGTAACGTATCACCTTTTTTTCGGGCTACTAAAGGTCCAAATAATCACCGGGCATAACGTATCCGCGACGATCATAAAAAGACTATGGTTTGCTGATTACATCGAATTCGAGACACCTGACTTGTTATCTTATTTGCCCGAGTCAGTTTTGTTTGCGTAGGATGAAACACAACTCGCTCGTTACCATTTGATACGTGTATTCGTATTAACAGTGTTTCGATTTGAATTCGGTACATGTGGTGCGCTCTTGGGAACGAAATGATCGAGCAACGTTCCAATAAAAATGGCGCTTGTTACAACTGTGAACGGTCTGACCTTTAGCATCGGAACAATCGACTAAACATTAAAATTTTTTAATATTCTGACAACAGGAGTTATAGACCTAGCATGACAGAAATTGTCGTTGCTTTCCAAGCATGAAATTTATAAATCACTTATCAGTGGATTGAGGATATTTATAACACTAGTAGCTTAGACAAGTGTACAAAAGACAAAGAAACGAAATTATTTTGTTTCACATTCGAGGAAACTTCTTCAGTGTTCGAATAAAGTTTCGTAAAAATGATCTATGAAAGTGTAAATCTGCATAATATGATCATTAAGAGAAAGTATTGATGTAAAAACCAACTCCTAACGATTCTTCAGGTAAAATCCTATAAGTGTGTATTTTCACGTAATCAATTTAAAAAAAATTTTCATAAGAAAAAACGAAATCCGTACACCTATCACTATAATACCTTGTACACAGTTAAAAACGACGTTTAGTTAAGTTTAAATGATATTTTAGCTCGCGGAGTTCATTCTTGTTGGAGTTATTAAAGGTTTGTGTCTTGGAATAGTAATTGGAAACCGCCTACACTGTATGTTGGCACCTTGTTTCCGCAACCAGATAATGCTGAGAATAAATTTTCTTACGTATACTGTTTACCTTTTACTATGTCCCCGTTTAAACAATTCTGTGCATACAGTTAACACTGAAATTCCAAAATGACTTCTCCAACAATGATTTTTTCGATCCAAACTTTCGTTTACATATTTCGTGTCTGACTTTTTGTATTCTAGATAACTTTTTTAAAATTCCTAAAAATATATTGCAACAAAGTTCATTCTCTCGTAGTTCATCTGAAAGATAATTAGTGACTGATTTTTACTGGAATACTCTTATAACCCTTAACTCATCAAGTGGAAATCTTGTTACATAACTTGCATTCTCATGTAAGAAAACGTCGAAATAAATAAGCATTTCCTTCAGCGTCTATAGAATAAAAATAAAATATTGCAGAAATATTCATGGCGTTTTTTTAGACTCCACGAGACCAGTTAAGGGTTAAACGTGAGCATATTGGAAATATGATTACACTCCCGCGCATTTCAACGAGGATCTCTCGATATCGAAGACC
The DNA here is from genome assembly GCF_001272555.1 of Dufourea novaeangliae. Lineage (NCBI taxonomy): Eukaryota > Metazoa > Arthropoda > Insecta > Hymenoptera > Halictidae > Dufourea > Dufourea novaeangliae. The sequence goes on along the minus strand of NW_015373891.1, from coordinate 1,733,723 downwards.
AGGCGCCATTAGTTTCGCCTGAAATCTTACGAGCATCGTTCTATTATCGGGTCCCATCAATCTAGAATGCGCCAGCCGCGGTTTTCACTCGACGACTATATTTGTCCGGCGTGGAACCATTATTTGCACAGCCACGAAAAACAGTTCGAAATCGTGCCAACTACGCTCGACCAAGAGGGTAGCGATAGTTGCTTGCTAATGGATGCCATCGTTAACGCCTGAATACGAACTGAAAGTGATCCAATAAAGCTTCTACTCCTACTTTATCATCAGACTTATACACGTATATTCATATTGGGGAGAAGCGACCTTGAGACGTGAGGTTGCTGAACGTGACATAGAATAAGAAATATGTACTTGATATATCGAGAAGAGGAGGTATGGCAATTTATACAAAAAACCAACCTTGGTCACTAATCAACACTTTTGCTTACGGTATTCCCGTTGACGTGGTATATTTTTTGCGTGAACCATTCTTCCCATAACCTTCACCCTGGGACGACTGGAATAGGCTGATCGAGATAATTGGTTAGAAAATAGTAATTCGAGTGAAATGTAGACAGTGTTTGTTTATTGTTATTCACGTCTGAAAAAGTTGATATTTAGGAATCAGTTCTGATTTTTTTTTAGAGAGAATATTCATTAAAAAAACATTACAAATGGTTAGGTGTGTGACCAGTGACCGTAAACGGTGATAGTAGTGACATTGAGAAAATAGTAACAGAAAACAGCAGCGTGAAAGATAACGAAGAGGACGATAACTCTTCCCTGATCAGTGGCAGTAATGCAATAGATGATAAAAATTGTTATTTGGAATTCCGCTGCGAAAATAAACGAAAGAGCGATAAAAATATTTTTATTGTCGAGTAAAGTGACAGTACATTTTTTTTTAAACGTTTTTCAAACAAGAATACGAATAGCTCGGGTGAGCTGAACGAGCTACAAGACATTAGTCCTCGAAAAGTCGCTGTCTTACGTACCTCTAAAGATCCATTTGTCAATCGATCGTACATACAAGCCCGAGGAGACGTCAATTATGAATGCCCTTTAGCTTCCTGTGTATGTACAAACGAGGTGGTACGAGTCCCAGTAATGTCGTTTCGAGCTAAAAATTACATGATCACCTGTACACAATCGGTGTTCGAATTAGAACAGTAAATGGAATTATTCCATTACTCTTGGCTGGTTGGGTCGTTTATGCAGGTTGGACCAGCTACATAGGATCACCTGGATATCTGCCTCATTTACTGTTGTGTGAAAAAACTTCGCAGAGCAAAATTGCTCTATTTCAAAGGGCTCCTGTAACACACTTTCGTATCCAAATGTGAACATTAGCTGTAAATCTTTAAGAAATTTTCAATTATCTCCTGACGTAAATAAATAAGACTGTTGAATTTGTTTTCCCCCACTCTCCAAAAGTATATATAAAAAAATATACACAGTTCCATTTTCTTTTTAAAAATACTAATGACCTTGAAATGTAAAAAAATGACCTTTAGAAAAAATTCTTTTCGTCATTGTATGTGCAGCTTGAAATAGGACAAGTTTATCCTGAGAAATTTTTCCACATAAAAGTAAAATAAGATATTTAGATGATCCCATTTAGCTGATCCACCCTGCGTATCGCAAGGATAAAGAATAAATGAATTCTCGATCGAAAACGAAAGTTGGATGTTTGTCAACACAATCGGGTTATCGGTCTGTTATCCACCGAAAATTGGTGATAGAATGGGATTTCCATTAGAGTAATGAAAACGAAGCGACAGATTGCACCTGTAAATCACTTGTTCAAACTCTGTTCACGTGTACGGTCGTATATTGGTGACGACCTTGGGATTTAGCTTCGACAGTCGCTACAGTTCGTGTCGTTTAGGTTTTGAATACCGTGGCGGAATGCGCATAATAGCGAATTTTCCGCGCGTCACACGTGAACGAGAAAGACCAAGAGCGTGGAGAGAGAGGTGAGAAAGAGAGAATACTGTAATTTAGTCGTTAGAGAACGGTCTTCGTCTCTGGCTTTCAACGACCAATCCCATGTTTACGAGTTCGCCTGCCGTCAGGCCTGTGTAAGTGCAACGTGGGTCGTCAGGGGTTATGATCGATCTGGATGGGACAGAAATTTCAAAGCCTGTTTACCTGGAATTGTCTGAAACAAAGTCGTCGATTCGTCCTGGGTATATGGACGTGTACACTCGTCAGAACGAATGGAATATCAAAATGACGATTAACTCTTACGAATACTAATTAAAAATAAATTCCAAAATGAAGCAAGTGTGGACGCAGATCTTTTATTACTTCTATTGACTTTGACCGTCAGGTTTTTTTCTTGTTTACGGTCACAGTTGTTTTTACGTAGTAACGTGCATATGTCGTAATAAAGATGTGGTTACTAGTGTGATATCTGGAGTATCGAGTCAGCTGTTACAGTTCTATCTTCGAGTGCAGAAATGGGAAAACTTATTATTTAAATAGAGTTTCGAATAACGAATAAAAAAGTACTTCGTCATTTTTAATCGTTTAAACGTGGAGATTTCAATGTTTATGATAAAATAATTAATCTTGCACACGTCTGAAAAGAGGCTAACAATCAAAATGTACAGAAATGCGTATCCAAATTATTAACAGCCCTTTAAACGTATATTCAAGCAATTAATCGATTTTCTCTATAATGAATAATTCCTATCGGTCCAATTCGACCATACGCCGCACTAATTAGCGCGCAACATTAAATATACAAAGTCTTCGATTGGACTTCTCCGAACGGTAGTGCCAGGCTCAAAACAGTCATGGATAATGTGAAGGCGGTCGTAAAACCGTTTCCGTCACAAATAACACGTTTCGTGGCGGAATCGTATATATACGGGCTCGAATCAACGATAACAAAAATATACGTGGCGGTACTACCGTTCTATGGACACTTTCCGCTTGCGCGCACGGATACGCTTGATAAGCCCTCCAGCTCCCTCCCCCCACCACCCCCTCCTTTGTGTCTTTCGACATCGAATTTCACCTCGCGGCTCGTCTCGTAAGCTGGATTTAGTAACGTTGCAAAACATTCGCGGCTCTATGGCCTTATCGCGAACTTTTTATCGAGGCGTAGAGCTAGTTTGGCGAATGACTGATCGAATTACTCCCCTCCAGCGGCTGAAACCGGAATCAAACAAAGAGGGAGGGGCACCGTCGAAACCACACACACAGACACGGTTTTCGCGATTTCTTACGAAACTGGCGTCGACTGGCAGTAAACGAGATTCCATTCGACCTTGATCGGGCAAACTTCTCTTCCCTGTAAGGTCGCGTCGAAGGCCACGAAAATTCAATTTTCCCCCTTTCTCTGGTACGGTTTCTATGTATGCGTCGGTCATGGCCAAGGGGGAGCAGCCGTGAGGGTATATAAGACCATCCGCGCGGTCCTCCTCTAATCCATTATGTCCGTCAGCCACTTCCCGGTCCCCCGATCCTTTCAAGGTTGAAAAAGGTGCATAATCCTTCGTGCGCGTCCGTCGTGCAAGGAGGCTCCAGCGAGAGACGCCCCGGAACAACGGCGTCGAATCGATTCCCGCGATGTTTTTCCAGTCGGAGGTTCGACGACGACGTCTTCGGTTCAGTATTAATTATTGAACGAAACGGAAATGGGGAATGTGAAACGGACGGGGAATTATCGACTAACAGGTGTTGCGTAACAGCCAGCGTTAAGTAGAACGGAGGAAAGAAGGAATCCTTCTAAAAGAAACACTTTAAGAAGATTGATAACAGTTGCGCAGCTTTTACAAATTGTATTTCATCGTGTACAGCGGATTTAGCGCGGATAAGTTCATCCTGTTTGCGAGGGGTAACTGGAAATTGAATTACCGAATTTAACGCTTTTGAGTGCACACATCCTAGAAGTTCTTGGAAGTGCAGGTGGGGCACAAGTGACCCCGAATGATTTAAAACTCGAAGAATCTTCTAAACTATGGAGTTTTCGAAAAAAATTGTAGAAGCATTTTCAGATGTTTTAGGTTTGTACTTTTGGGTAGAATAGTGGAGATTAATAAAAAAAATTGAAGTAATGGAAAAAGGGGTTTAAAGAGGGGATATACAGTGAATGTTTGATTAACGCTCGACGGGATCGTTTTCGAGCAGTTATCGAAAAGGGACACCATTTCTGCACTTCATTAACTGCATTTCAAGCCGAGCCTCCAGTGTGAAACATCACAGTAGTTGGAATGAAGAAAAAGTATTTAACGAAGAGATCCTTCCGAGCAGTTATCAAGAATTTACTTTATTCAAAAATCAAGGTTCCTCAGGCCTTTTTCTAAGAATGTACAACATAAAGTACAATGATTAGAATACAATTCTAAAAAGCTGTAAAAAAGAGAACTGATAATCGAATAAAACTTGCATTCAGCCAGAATTAAAACATGATTTTGATTACTGAATTGAACCAAATGAAATAAAAGCATTACAAACAGAAATGTAAACGACACCTGACAAACAGGTATCATTATTCAAAGGAAGGCTTGTTAAGAGATCGACGAACCAATCGCACAATTCTCAATAGGTAACATCAAACGCAATCAAATATGTACAACCGCTGTATTCCATGAAAAACCATCGACCCCGGCCCGCCAATAATTGCTGAATTTGCAATTCTGGGTCGATCCAACCATTCAGTTATCCCCCCATTCGAGTATTCTCGAGTCTGTAAGAATGGTTTATTAATCGGCAAACAATTCTAAAGATACCTTCGTCCGCAGCGTTACGTAACGCCACGTTGGCACGCCGTTTTCAGGAGGGTCGAAGACGCAAGACGGGGTAGTACCGAATACAGAAGACGCCAGGGGGTGGGGTAGCTATTTGAAAGGACACTGCGTGTTCATCTTGCCCTCGAAACTGCTAGGGCACACGAATATTCATAAAAATCATCCATCCAAAAATCGAAAATAAATCAAAAAATTCCTATCGAATATGAAGGAAATAACAAAAGATATATCTTTCCCAAGTTTCGTTAGAAAGGGAACGTTGTTGGTTCGTATGTTTCGCGTGGTATTGCCTTTCTTTATTGCGTAATATCGTATATAGAGTCGCCGGCTGGAAGGAAGCGTGTTCTCCCAGTATTCGAGTTGAAACGGAACCAGCAGCGATGTAAGAAAGGAAAGGCCTCAGCGGTTCGTGGCGGCCCGATAAAGCGTTGGTTGCCAGTTGCTAGCGAAAGAGGGTCGGCGAGGGACAGGTTGGGAAGGGAGAGTAGGAGAAGGCGCAAAGAAACCGACGGGTTGGAAAGAGAGGCAGGGTCGAGCGTCAGGAGTGGGGGGACAGACGTGAGTAGAGCTCGATCAGCTGGGAACGGTGCGACGTTGTCGCATTTCGTCGCGTGACCCCCGACTGACGACCGTTTCTCCGCGCGGTGGATCAATATTACCGAGATCCGGCAACCGAGCGCGCCACTATCCGACTCTCTTTATTTATACGTGTCGGTTCAGACAGCGCAGGCCCGGCTCCTCCGTTCACGATCCTTCCTTTGCTTGCTTTTGTCCTTCGTCGCCTTCCGTTCCCTTGGCCTTTGCCGTCGGCGGCTCCGCCGGCGATTCTGATATTTTTGAAAGGTTAATTGTCCCACGGACACAGAAATTTCGGCACCGACAATGCCAGGACAAACGTTACGCGTCGCCGACCGGATCCAAGGGAATCACGGACTCCTACGTAGAGAATCAGTCTGGTCACCGCGTGTACAAATATTTTTAGGCCGACGTATATAGACATCCCTCGAATAATCAGGGACGTATATATGAATTCCATCGCCAAGAGCACAACGGGTGACTCGCCGTTTGAACTAGTACCGTTTAATGTCCCTCGACCCCTTTCCCTGTCGTTTAGTATTTAATCCTGGAAAAGACCGATGGGGTCAGCAAACGGTGTGATGGTCAATTGTAGGATAATTCGTGGCGAAATGTAGATCGTTTGGCCGTACGAGGTTCGGTTCTGACATTTTATGGAAGGCCGTTCCGCGACTGGTCGCCGAACGACCACAGACGTTCCAATATTTGTCGTTCGTTCAAAATGCAGTACAGGAGATTTTATGGCATGGTCGTATATTTCGTGTTACGATCGTCGCAAACGCAAGTTGCATCGGACAGTTCTATTATTCGTTATACGATAATGTAAGTTATTTGTGGATCCTATTTAGAAGATTCCGTGTGACCCACCTGTTAGGAAAAATATTTCAAAATTTTTAAATTTCTCTTCATCTAAGATGGACTGATGTTTAAGAATTGATTTTGGCTTACTAAGTAAGAAGATTGTTATTTGGAGTGCCCAAGTGAAAATAATCGGGAAAACCGTGAAGACAGTTTTATTACTGAGTCAGATAGAGACAGTTATGTCCGTGCCAAGAATCACGTTATCGTGATGAAAGTATCGTTTCAATATCTGCTACCTGTATATTTTAAAATCTAAAAAATTCGAGTGTTTTCTTGTTATAGATCTCAATCTAGAGGAAACGTAATCCAAGTTGGATGAGGTTGCTATTTATCTAAGATTAATTCCGTCCGTGATTTCTGGAACCATTGAGCACGTACGAAGTTTAAAATAAACTCGCCGAATACTATATCACGGCACAGCTTTCGGAAGAATTTCCGGTATGAGTGTACTGCACGGGGCAAAAGAGAGTAGCTAATTATTTCCCTGCTAAATGTGCCCTTCTTCCACTTTGCTTTACCCGTCCTCTCGTCTCGCGCTCGTTTCTCGCCCAGGGTCGCATCAGCAGTTTGGTCAAATGATATGTTAGCGTCGAGTTTCTGCTCCCCCCCCCCTTCCTCCGGTCTGCTAATAATAATCGATACAGGACGTCTGGGGGACACCAGAAATGTTACTCATTGTAAGAAAAATCAGTATTTCTTCACGGTACGTCTGATAAAATACTGGGAGTGATTCGTGGGAGATGATTATGTATACAGTGAATCCGCGATGAGTGTTCGAAGGCTCCTCTAAAATGTACATGCAGTCTTTCGTCTGAATTAGCTACTAGCATTATCTTTTCGAGGCTTCAGACCCACGTGTCCTGTGACACAGGCAAGATCCCCTTATTAAGGGTCTAATAATTAGACTCCAATATCACCACCATCGTCTCTACCAAGGGTATATACAAGAACGTTTCAGTTTATTCCAAGCATGTCCTTGTAGCAATGATACAACGTTCGTCACAAAGTTACCCAATGTGTATATACATTTCTGGAGACCTGTTTCTGAAATCGCCTCGGAAACCCCCGTCGTTATACTTGTTCGGGCAACCACAACATTACCGTAACGGGGAATTTTAAGATGTAGCAATAGAAACTGGACGAAGTCAAGTGAATACTGCGAATGGTTACCGTGGTTCATCCTTGGAATTCCAAGGGTGTCGCGGTTCCGTGTTCCGATAAATCGCTCCTTTCCTCCTGAATTACCACGCTGCCGGTGCTGTCGTCTCATTTCCGGATTACTCACCGTCGACGGACTTAACAATCGCGCGAACTCGACGATCAGAAACTCTTCGTATTATTAAACGGTTTCCGCGCGTTCGCTGTGAGCCGTAAAGGTCGATATACTCCGGCCCCTTTCTACCTCGACTCGCCACACGATTCTACATCCGCCACCTCTGCAACTAGCAACACTGGCACATCGATCCCCCGATGCATGCTCGTTTTTTTATCCTCGCCTATCAACACGTGTACACGTGGAGCTTTCCGGGTGTCCCAATTTCTTTTTTTTTTTTTTTTTTTGCAAAAAAGGGAACACTCCTCGGTGATACGAGCGACAGCACCAGAGTTAAATTAGGATTCCCACGCGCCTGCAGAGTCGAGCCGTGGGCACATATCGAGGATAAAAAGAACTCCAGAAGTGCAACGGATGTCGCGCGACACTGTTCATTCGTAAATCAAATTTCAGTCGCAGAATCTAACCTAAAAATAAAAATGTTTACTTCCTCGAAAAATGTTGAGAATCTCGATGCCGTTATTTCAGGCACTTTGTATCCTTCTCGTTTTTAATGCTTTGTGTACGAAACGCGAACATTTTGCTCCGGCTGCCGTCTTCAACGAAACACAAACCTGACGGTTCCACTTTTCAGCGTGTGCAGTCAACCCACCCACGTGTTACGTGGGTTTAGAAATGCCTCGCACATGGCGTGGAATAGAGAATGCCTTCCTGTCTATATACGGTTACGCATGGGGCACATTGTTATTACCTAAAACGCGGGACCGTGCGTTCCAGTGACGCAAAGGTGAACATTATCCGTGTTATTCAAGTACTGTCTGGTGTGGGTTATGGACCTCGATGTAATGGGATGTGTTAATACGTTCATAAACGTGAATCCCGGTGCATGGATATGTTTTCGACGGAAAAGTTTTGAAAGACTTGAAAGTATTGCATATCTACATCTACACCTGAAACACTCCAAAACATTCACCTAGCAACAGTTTCGTGAAGAGCGGGACGCATATTGGATGCAGCCAGAATGAAATTGTGTCCCGTATATGTATATATAGATGGTTGTGTGTTCGTCCCTGGAAACCGTTGAATTTCTTCCCTCGCTGGAAGCCTCACAATTCGACTAAGTTGGTTCAAGGTCACTCCTCGTTGGGTACGCTCTGTCACATTTGCATCGAATTTATTTCGTTACGAACTCTCGTTCCGTTTCAACAAACAAATCAAACGATATTGAGTTTACCTTGTATTCGAAGCATTACCCAACTATACCCTGGACACATTATCCAACCGTTATTCTTCAAACTGCGCCCTCTACGCGTGCACTCTCTGTATAACGAATGTTATTCTCTTTTGTCTCTGCAATAATTTTGTCATAGCCCTGGTTCTGTGCTGGTTGTGTTACAGTGTAAAGTTATTTTAATTCGGTTAAAATTAATTAATATATTATCGAGTTTTAATGTTAATTGCAATTTTATTACGGAGACATTGTTGTTACATTCTGGCTTCTTTGCAATTTGAATGATGTCGCAACGTGGACGTGGCAACGATGCTCGGTATCAGAGATCTCGAGGACACCATCATTTCGCGTTGGATCCCTGTGTACCACACAAAAAGAATGGAAGGAAAAGGGAGGTTTCTTGTCCGTTGATCTCTTGCACGTCTCTTTTTCTATATGACACTTATATTGAGTTCCCCTTCATCCGTTCCGTATCGTCTGAAAACGAGGATTGCCTGCGCGTAAGATCGACGTGTTTGCTAAATGATACACTGAAACATTTAGTCTCTACCATTAATACGTTCACTGTAAAAAAATCTCTATTTTTTATGTTATTACTTTATCTGTCTATAAACAGTAGTAACAATTAAGACTGCGAATGTTTATGCAGATTCATATTTGTAGAAGTAAAGTTTCAAAAATAGGGTCAGTGTGACATTACTCGATTTGTATATTAAAGGTTTTTTTTACTGAATTCAAAGGAAATTCGGAAAAATGTTAATTGTGATACTAATATCTGTGTACAATATTCAGAATGTAGTTTCTTTTGTTCCTGACTGTACGTGTTGTACTTATACATCAAATGAGTCATGTTTCATTGAACTTTCATTTCACGCTAGAAAGATGCTTTTCATAAATTATTCATTGTAAAAGGACGAACATCTGGAATTTCAAAATTAAATTGTGTCTATAACTGTTTCACGTCTGGCCATAATCACAAAGTATGAAAGTTTAAATGTAGTTCCAAAGTAGCCAGGACCGTTGAATATGAGACCATAAAAAAGAATTACTTCGACTCACGTGTTAAAGGAAGAGAATGGTATTCGCAGCAGGAAATTCTCATTTGAAATTCATTCGGAATAGTTGGCATCGCAGTGTGTTTCTAGTAACACGATACATTGACCGGTTTAATTTTTTAGATGACCGTTGTATCACATTTCTTTTTCCGCCATCTGTGCATTAATGATAAAACACAACTACGAACGAATGGGAGTCCCGTGTTTGTCGAAATAAATTGAACGTGCAAAATAATACAGGTCAGGAATACGATCGATGTTACACTTCCTGCTCGATTACCCTTGCGCACGTGCAGCGGAACAATAGAAGACGAAGCAAATCAATTATTATATTCGTTTCCGGTTGTCTTGCTTCACGCCTGTTTGATAGTCGAATGCGTTCGGAAGTCTGTGCGTTGCTTGTAAACACAAAAATGGAGCCAATCGTATCGTTACTGTCTGCTTACTAAGATAAACGTTTGTTTGTTGACCGAAACAATGCAGCCTACTTTGTCCTCGTTTGTTTCTTTGTTGACCACACGCTTAACTGGCTTGTTAATTCATCACAATTAAGTAGTAAAGTGTGCACAGTTAATATGTACGTTGCAGTTGTCTATCAATATTTCAAGTTCATAAATTATTTTATTGAAGACAAAAATTGTTTCAATTAAGGGATTTATCAAGATAAAAGTGAAATGAGATTCTTAATAATTATGGTTACAATTTACGTTTTGTACGCTGCAATATATTATAAATGTTTAAAATCCACTGTTTCGTAATATCGTAAATATGACCCCTTCTGAATAGCTTGTCTTTATAATCGATTATATAATATTTCAGTAGCAAACTGTAAAAGTTGATGGGATTTTGATTCAGTATCTTATCGAATAGTCGTAAATCTTACAATTGTTTACGTACCTGTTCATAACGTACAAATTATGTTACAAATGACGCCATTACACATTTGTCAAATACCGTATCGATTTTACTCGTGTCTGGGAGTGAATCAGTCTCGAAATTGGAACTAGTGCACCACCAGATGGAGGTTACCGTTGAAATTGTACAAAATTGCTGATTCTCCAATGTTCTGCATTTCGTTTTGAGGTTCTCATTTTCTATACGTTCGTCGAATATAGTATTTAAACCTTGTATATAGATCACGAAGACCCTACATTCTTGTAAATTTCTTCGTCATACCTACGCTAACAGTTCCCGTCCGTTTATCGCGTCGTTTTTAATTAATCAGCAACGATGGAAGTTTCTAGAAAGCCATCGAATTTCATCGTGCCGTCATAAATAAAGTAGAACAAATTATGGGTCCTTTCAACCGAATTGGACATTTAGGTACACTTTTCGACAGTAAAATGTGGGGAATATCTTTAGATGATACAATGGCGTCGTTTGCTGATGTGGCAAGCGAGCCTGAAAACGTTTGGCGTTCAGACCGTTGGGACAGAGCGTACGTGAGGAAAATGGCGACGCACATGGCGAGTGGCGCGTCGTGGCGACATCTGTGGGCGACATCATCCTCGGATGTTTGCTTACGCTTTCGAATCGTACCGTATGGTGTCGCCACAATGCCGAAACGGAACCTGTCAGGGCCGTAATAATATTCGCCCTGAAAAAATAGAACACGAAATAAGGTCACAATTCCTTTATTTCTTCTTTCCCAGTTTTGTTTTACTAAATAAACATGAGCTATTAAGCAACTGGAATAAATATTATTCTAATAACATAAGCTCTGAAAATGTTCTTGTACATGAACTCCAGATGTGACAACGAATAATGAATTACTAATTACCGCATTTAACAGTTAAACATTTTATGCTAACTATTTGTTTTTTCATTACAGTGTGCAGACTTTGTGAAAGCAGGGGCAGAGCAGGGCTTAACGCCATCCGATGTTGTGCTCGCTGCTGATATTACATTCTCTTGCGTGGCTGATCCTCAAGCTGCCAAAGATGTAAGTAGTAGTAAAATATTAATTTTGAACTACTTTCCTTGTATGCAAACTGTGTCACCTAATTCTTGACACCGTCAGTAGACGAGATTCACTAGAAAAATGAATTATTAGACGTTTTGCATACAGCGAGCGCAAGTGTTTCAAAAATGCCTAACGATTCAAACTTCGACATAAAAATTATAAAACAATATGAATGTTTCTTATAGATGGTCTTCGGAAACTGTGGGGTTCTCACGGAAATATCTCCGGAGAAAGGATACGTGGAGATGACTGGTATAGACGCGGAGACGTCGCAAGATATCGCCGAAGCGATAACAGCAAAAGGTGGACGTTACTTGGAGGCCCAAGTACAGGGTAGCAAAACACAAGCGCAAGAGGGTACTCTGGTGATCCTCGCAGCCGGGGATCGAACGTTGTTCGACGATTGTCAGTCTTGCTTCGAAGCGATGGGCAAGAACAGTTTCTATCTTGGCGAGGTGGGCAACGCTTCCAAAATGAACCTCGTGCTACAATTGATGGCCGGTGTGACTCTGGCCGGTTTGGCTGAGAGCATGGCACTCGCAGATCGGGCCGGTCTTCAACAGAAAGACGTGCTGGAAGTTCTGGAGTTGACATCATTGGCTTGTCCTGCAATTCTTGATAAAGGGAAAGGTATCATATCATTTCATCTTCACAAACTTAACTGATCAACTCCATCTTCTGTCACATTCTCCAGCTTAGTACCCTTCTATAAATTTAATTATACCTGCATCTGACTCATCATCTATAATTTCGATTTTATAGGAGTTAATCAGATCGACCATTAAGAGTCTCGATTAAATATGTTGGTTGAACGATATACATAACCTCATCTAATTTTCAGCCATTATCGAAGGCGGCTTCCCGACGCAGTTACCACTGCAGCACATGCAAAAAGACTTAAGACTGTCTTTAGGTATGAGCGACCAATTGGAGCAACCGTTGCCGCTAGCCGCCGCAGCAAACGAAGTCTACAAGCACGCTAAACGCCTTGGTTACGGAGAACACGATGCCTCCGCTGTTTACATCAGAGCTAGGTTCTAACGGAGCATGCATCGTCGAGCTTTCGCTAATACCATATTTATTGCAATATCTAACGTTGTTTCCCGTCGCTACCAGAGAAGAGTAGTGCGCTATTTGCCGAAGAATAGCGGGATCACTATCGGACAGCTCAAAGAAACGGCACCGCCGCGACGTTTGTTTAATCGTCACGGGATTGTTGAATAAGAATGTTCTGTTATTGCTGAGAGGAACCAGAATCAAATTCAATGCATCCAAGCGCATAACGGAAAACTTCATGCACACAGATCGATGAATGTATAAATGTACTTGTACGTTTTTTTACACGCTTTTTTTTGGCAAGAAGACTTTTTTTGTGGATACAACAACATGGTTTTTTTCTTGTTTTTTCTCTCTCTCTCTTTTCGTTTTAAATATATGGCGACTACTTTTCTCGAGAACAGCGTGGGTTATGATAGCCGATCTCTCGAGTCGCATCCCGACTTCGATCCCGTAAAATGCGCGCACCCCTCACTTGAAAACGTGAGAGACTTGGGACGTGTCGAAAATGTGCCTTACGATACTCGTTCAAAGCAAGGCTTTCTTTCTTTCACTGTTCTTTTCTTCGGTTTCTTTTTTTTTTTGCTTCGAAAGGCCGCTGTGAATAATTTTATTATTTGTGAATAATATAATTAAATGAATTTGATGTATAGAATGATAATTAACGGGACGACGCATAGGAAACTATTGTTACGAAAAAAAGAATGGTAGAGATAAATTCTACGAGTTTATTGGTGCAATCATAAGATGTAATTCACCGAGACAAGGTTCTCAATTTTATAAGAAAAAATGTTGGCGGTATTTTAGAAACGTCCGTTCAATCGAGTAACCGACTATATTGCATGATAAGAGTTTTCCACTTTTTCCTATTCACGTAGCCATTGTTCCACTATCCAAGATATTAGCACTGCAATTTTGATTTAAATTTTTTTACTCATATCTTGCGTAATTACAGACAGTAAGCTTTAATCAATTTTAACCAGTATACTTTGCAATTTTTCATTATGTTACTCGTCCAAGGACACTTCTGATATATCGCCGTAAAGGTTACATTTTTTTGGCAATTGGAACCGTTTTTGCGTCAAGCGCGGCTTCGGCTCTTTGGTTTCATCGACGTGGCTCTGGACAAAACAAGCCGAGAAACAGCGCGGAATTATTCTACCTTGGTAGCATTGCAAAGCTGAGAGGATATAGAACAAGTATCGAGCGTTAATTAATATATATATATGTATGTTACTATATATAGAGGCTTTTGGACTCAATGAATGTCCCTTTAATTATTATTATTATTAGTAAGATATATTCCCTCACAAAGATTTGAATCAAATGATGGTATGGGGGTGGTGTCTAGTTACAAACCGACCAAAACTCTTAACATAATACTACATTTTTTTATTTCGTCTCGGGGATTAATGGGATACATATGATGATTTTACTTTCGAAATTTCATACGTGATTACAGATTTCACATTAATCGAACTTTTACGGGTTAACATGGAAGAAGTAAATGCTCGCGATACGAAAATCGATTTTTCTAACCAATTATCATAATTGGAGGTATCGCGCGTGTTCGATCGAACATGGACGGTATCGAGACGGTTCTCGGGAACGATATCCACGATAAAACGTTGCCTCTGTTCTCTCGCGGCGTGCAGAAAGTTACACGAGTATCGCACGAAAAATAAAAAAAAGAAGGGAATCTTCTTGACGAGGATGGATGATGAGGAGCTACCAGGCATTTCCGTTTTCCCAGAACGGCGGCGCACGGCAGCCTCACACGGGAGGGCGACACACGCGACGAAGTCGAGGGCGACCGATAGGTTGTGCGAGTTTGTGCGCAAACAGATTTAATCGCGAGCCGATCGCACGAGTTTGCCTTTCGTCGAGGACGAGAGAATCGATCACTCACCTCTTTAACATTATCACGCATGATCCACAATGGTTGGGGCAGAACTTTCTTATTCGACGACAGGGGTAAATATTTTTCTACCGTTCAGTGTCGATTTTGACGTTCACCGGAAGTGATAATAACGGTAAAGAATGATTTTAATGATAAATCGATCCACTGCAAAGAAAAAAAAAAAGGAATACGTTCAATCCAATTACTTTTTCTCGATGCATAAAGGGAAACTCGTGTGTCGTTCGTTTATTATGGACTCTCAGGTGCGTGGGAAATCACGTGCCGCATAGCTGTAAACAGTGGCTAGGCGCCCATATCACATAATGTATATGTAATTAGACTATCGATAGTTTTTAATGTTACAATGATACATTGTATCATCTACAAGATGAACCAGGAATGATGGAAATAGAAAATAGTAAATATTCTACAGCAAAACATAAAGAAAAAAAAAATATATATATATATATATATACATATAGCTAGTAAAAGTGTATAAATCACAGAGAGGGAGGAATTCTGTGTGAGTGCGATCGGGTGAGTGAGAATACGTCATGAGCATTGCGTCAGTAACTGACGTTATATGTTTTGTCACGAAATACACTGGTTTTTGAATAAATATCTATTTGAATTACGACCATTGATATTTAATACCTGGAAAGCGCGTCGCTTCCGTGTGTATATTATCTCGTATACACAAGTTTCCCCTGATCATTTTTTTTTCTCATATCATTTTTATTCATTGTATTTTTGAAACCACAGTAAGTCTTTAGGTTTCGATGTTTATTGTATATTACTCACTCGTGACCAATATATTGTTTTCTAGATAAGTGCTGTACAATGTTTTTAATCCACAAACAGTTAAATCAATGTTTGTGAAATTGAATGTTGTCTTTTACAGTTCGTGCAGTCATGGGTGCATCTTGTAACCCAAAAATGCACCAGTTGCTTCCTGGATTATAAGATTTCTATCGTTGTTTTATGAAAGTTAAAAAGTAATAGAAAATTGAAACACAGTAACATACGTTTTTTCGACATTTTGTTACTATAATTTTTAAGGAATTGATTGAATCCAGTTTTGTTGAGAAGGGATAGCAAGAATAGCAATGATATCTTTTTAATACACAATAAAAATTGACACTATACAATGAGTAAAGAAAATAATTGCTTAAGTAAAATATATACTAGAGCAATTGAGAATCACATCTTGACAGATCATTGCTGCACCCTCAAGAGGAATGCATCAGATGCAAAGTATCAAAGAAAATCGACTACCATTTTTTATAACAACGTAAATACACTTAAAGATTTTATATATTTACAAAATAAAGTTACATAAATTTTCAAACTTGTGTTACCCCGAAAACCATGCATGATAAAACGAAACCGAAAGGAAATTTAAATTCACATCACAGAAAGTACTAGAAGAGTCATCTGCAATACTCAATGTTCGACAAAAATAAGTTCCTTTCTTAATCGAAGAACGACAGCATAAGTTGCTCCAAATTTTAACGACGTACTCCAAAAGTCTGTGGAGCTGGACCTTTGCAAATACTTTTTTCATCCACCGTGTGACCCGTGTCAGAGTGAACGCGTTAAAATCGATATAAAAATAACGGTACAAATACTGCAACTCTCTGGAACTAAAGGTTGTCCAAGCCAACCTTTCTCCATTCTCAACGATGATACCAATTGTCGCCGATTCAGCCGAAAAAGCCACAAATCAATTTCAAAGTGAAAAACGATCTTGCTAGATATCGTTTATAGTCATGCAAAGCACGTGCCGCGTTCGCCCGGTTTATAGGCGCCGCGAGTAGACCGAATGATATTGCATGATTACAGAGGAAGCCCGTTGGTGTGCGCACGCGTCTCCTCCGGTTACGACTGGACGTGTGCGTGAAAGTACCGAATGGGTAGTGGGGATCGAGGGCGGGTGAGGGAGCAGGGGTGGGGGGTAGAGGGGTGGAGCAGCCGCCGTCTGATGACACCTGTAGCTCGACCCCCACGATCAGTTCAGCCGCGACCGTCCACGCGCCGTCTTGTTACGACGTTTTTGCACACGACCACCACCGCTTTACTGTATACGTGTACGCTCGCGCGCGTGTGCATCCACACGTACGTGGTTTCTGTGACACCTACCGTGATCCACGGATTACGCGTGTACAATTCACGTGTGTGTCCTCTGTGTGTTTGGGTATGTGTGGTGGTTGGTAATACGTGTGGATATGGAACAGCCCAGCAGCCGCACACGTGCGTACGGTTGGTTTTTTTTTTTTACCCATTTGACCGCGTGACAAGAACGTCGTGCGCATCTGCCATTACTGCGAGCGAACTGTCATCGTGCACTCTCGCGCGTTCGACGGACTAGACCGAAGAGGAACGCGAGGAACGATATCATCGTTTATTCCAGTACGTACAGAATGGATACCGTGTTCAGTCCCAGACACGATCGACATTTTACGAGTAATTCTTTCTCCCCATATCGACCAGCCTTCCGTTCACGTACGCCGTTGACAACTGCCGCCAGCTCCCTCTGTCCGTTTCAGCCGAAGCTTCGATGTTTGATTCTAAATGTGATAGATGCTCGATACGATTGACGCCTATGTAGATCCTAGGAACAAGG
Source organism: Dufourea novaeangliae (assembly GCF_001272555.1). Taxonomy (NCBI): domain Eukaryota; kingdom Metazoa; phylum Arthropoda; class Insecta; order Hymenoptera; family Halictidae; genus Dufourea; species Dufourea novaeangliae. The sequence continues at coordinate 1,716,440 of NW_015373891.1, read as the reverse complement.
TCGTCGATGTGGAGCGTTACTTTCTAGACAATGAAGTCTACGGTCGGTTCGTTGGATCCGAGTTTATCCGGTTTAATTATTTTCGAACGAGCCTCTCGTGTTCCGTGAATTACGAGAGAGAGATATTTGTGTCGCGTTTACCATTTTTCTGCCGTGCGCGAAACTTCGTACGTATGGGTTTACCGCAATGTTTGACGAGGGAAGTTTACAATCGGGACAAGCGATGACTTCTATGCAATCTAGTGGCAAATGTGGGGCATAATGTATGTAAACAAAGCATGGAATATTCACTGTTGACGCTTTACTGTTGTTATGTAAAGTAATTTTAAAGAGTAAAGATATCGTGATATCTGCTCGAGTCCACTGGCGAACGAAGATGTTCTCAACTTTCTCGATAGCGAAGGTCATTGGATCCTGAACCATCATCCGGGAAATCGGGTCTCGAATCCCGATTGGTGGAATGCGTGTATTCCTTTTTTCCCCTACATTCTTCTTTTTCTGGTTACCTTTCACTTTATATAACAAGTAAACAATTCGAGTTAATTTATTATCCCTGTAATAAAATGGGATTGTATTTCTAAATGTATGGAATATATAGTACAATCTTTTTATGCAAATTCAAATTTTTATAGTCTAACGTACAATAATGAACACTAAGTAGAGACATAATTTTTCAATTAAAGATTGCGTTACTAAGATTACTTGCAGTCCAGCTACAAGCCCTAACTCAATTTCATTCAATACTCAAATCAAGAAGAAACTATAAAAAAGAGTACTTACGAATTGAAAAAAGGAAAGAATATATGTTCAGTCGAGATTCGAGCCCAGACCACTTGACAACAGTGCAGGACCTCAATTATCGGTGAAGTTAAAAACGTCTGTGCTTTATAGTGAATTCGAGCAAATAACTTATCACGCTTAATATTCATAAAAGTTTCGCAATAAAAAGAACCGCTCGCCCGATAAGTTTCTCGCGTGAAAAGAAATATTAACACTCGATGACGTCACGCATTGCGCGTAAAAGATCACCAGAAGTTTTCCCTAGCCGAGATCGAAGCGAACGTTCACAAATAACGGTCGTTTTCTTGGTAGTGTTTCTTGGCACGATCTTGCGAACGACCTTATTCCTAGGGAATGATCGGTGGTGTTGCGACTGTGCACAAGAAAACAGAACGTGGCCTGTATGCCCGGCAATGCGAAACGAAGGTGGCGGAGGGGCATGTGTGTCTCGCGCGTGTTCTAGCAGCGTATGTCTCACGGTGTACACGGAAGCAGGAGATTCCAGAAATTGTGCTGGTGTCCGCCGCGTGTATATTCCCGTCTAGATGACAACTAGGTGCATGGTAACTACGCAATCACAACTTTTCCGTGCTAACTTGTTACGTGTCGAAGAATTGTTGATCAGTCTCTGTAAGTGTCGAAAGTTTCCAGAAGTTAATTATTGCGCAAAGGGTACCTGTATTTTATGAATAAACGTTCGACAAACGATGATCTTATAGTGCAATCCCAGGCAGAAATTAATCGAAAAGGAAATCAGATTTGAAGTAACGAATCGTTTAAATTATCTCGAAAAATAGTTACAGCGAATACCACTCAAGTGTCACACGCTGTTCTTGATGCAATAATATAGGGAGGCAGTTTCGTGAAAAAATTTTGTATGTTGACATCCATATCTAACCGGTGAAAGCATTTCCTATCAGAAAAGTCGTTTCCTTATACGAATGTAATACTAACAATTACTTGAAATAACCAACCACTCGAATAACATAACATCTTACCGGAATAATCATATTAAAAATTATACTATTCCAATAATGCCCGACCTTGTTACGATGCAAATTAATCCGCTTATGGCAAATATAAATATTACCAATGTATACCATTGGAAGTCAATGTTAAGGTCGATTTCCATTTTGACGTCACACCGTTTGTATTTATCTTTCATCTTCGAGCCTCTGCAACGTGTGTGTCGCTTAATACGTTTGGATCACTATTGACAGTTTTCATACAGAAATTCCGAAAGAATAGACGGGAGATTGGAACGGTATTGCGGGAATATCTATGAATATATCTTTTTTCCGGCAGATGCCCTGATCGTCGCCGAAGCTGATCCTCGCTTATATACGTGCATCGAGTTTGAAAAATAGCTCGTGTCGTTCACGATGCTATCTCTCCATTCCTCTTTCTGCATTGGCCTCTCTCTCTATCCACGCCCCTCCTCCATGTCTCTCTCTCTCTCACTCTAGTGGTCGGTAAATAAGACGCGTGTTGTATCTACGCGTACCAAGTGCACATGTGTAAGATAAATAAGCGAAATCTTGTTGCACGTACAACGGTCGAACGAGTATTGGTATCCACACATCTTGGGACGGGGATCCGACAAATATAGATACCCGCGGCAATAAGTGTGCAAGACCACTCACACTAGGTGAAACAAGCGTAGAAAAGGAGGTGAAGGGGAATCGGGACGGAGAGAGATGGTAGAGGAAATAACGTGAACAGATTCCGTTTGTGCTGAACAGAATCATCGGATTTTAAGTAGAAACTTTGCTCCAGGATACAGTTAGTCGTTAATTCTTTTTTTTCTCCCATACTGATTCTCTGAGACATTCTACTTTTAGCCGTGTTTTCGGTTGAGAATCTTTCTGCTGCACACCATGAAGTACATAACGATCGTGTTATTCTGACTGACGGAAGCTAACATGTGGGCCGAGCGATGTTTTATGAAGTTTGACGAAAGTTTGTACAGTCTTTAACTTCGCGAATTTTTCAAGAATAAGGAATTCCTTTTTTTTTTTCAAAACAAAATTGAAGTTAGAAATACTGAATGTTAATTTTATATATTTTTTTTTATAAACGTCGTAGAATACTGTTTGATCAAGCGTCACAAGATATTTCCCAATTTGGAATTAAATTCGATGCATACCATGCACATCTTATTAGATATATCTTTAAACCGTACAAATGAAAAGCTAATTATGAGTTGAAATGCACAATTATTGTAAAGTATCACCTTTTCCACGAAAATATTGAAGTTTTATAAAAAGGAACATTTCCCTCTGCAGGAATTAAACCCTAAGCACCGGCTTAGGAAGCTACGACCATATTCCCATTAAGCGACCACTCTTCCCTGAAACATCTGTGAGGTTAGAAACTTAGCTCACTGCCCGGTCAAAAACGATCTTCATTGTTAAACGAATCTGGTATACCACTGACTACCAATTATGCATGCAAACACAGCTCTAACGCGGCTTAAAATCTCATCTGTTCACTGTCTGTTAACAAAGTCCCATTAGTAGACAGCGTATTTTTATGCAAAATAACATTTACTAAAGTAATTTACGAAGACAGACAAAAGTGTAGGAATTTATTTTTCCTCTTAAGTATCTTTTTGGGGTCAGACTAAAATCGAAAGCTCATCGAATCCGATGAAAGTTTTGTCTTTTATTGTATTTCACGGATGGACCATAAATGCATAAAATCCGCAGTCTACTAATTAGCATCGGTGCGCGACAAATTGCGCGAACTCGTTCGCAAGCGAATACGTTGTTTTGCCGTCGTTTACGAAACGGAAACAATGTTTTCGCATTCTCGGTGGGGGACACGAGCAACATTTGTGTATATATGTACACACGTTTTCGAATGAATAATAAGAAGCCAAAAGGGAGAGAGTGGGAAACGACAGCGTCATGTATACGGCGGTCACACGATGAAGCAAATGACGGCATATTCCTTCGGTGTGTGAGCGCAATCATGTTTGCATCGTTCGGTGTTGGTTGGGAGAGGAGGGGGGGGTAGGGGTAAGTAGAGTTAGGAGAGGATCAGCGACGGTTTGGTGGGGGAGACAGAGTGTGGACAGGTTGCGTTCATGCTAAGCCGAGTCTCGTCGCCTCTCGCATTCCGAGACGCGGATTCCGGAGCGGTTTTCTTTTAAGAAAGATAGAGAGGTCGGACAACACGAGAGAGAGACGGAGAAAGAGAACGAAAGAGAAGTGGAACGCTTACGGTACCGATTTTCCAGTGAGCATTCGAGTCTACGCGTTCCTTTCTTCTTCTTCTTCTTCTTTTATTTTTTTCATTGGTCGTAGCAGACCGGATAGTTAGTCGGTGATGGCGGTTTTTCTACTTCGGAACAGCGCCGCGCACAAATACACGGACCATAAGGGTAGAACGATCGTTGCACCTACAGCTGCTTATCGACTGCATCACGATCCCACTTAGCGTACGTCCTTGAATCACGTAACGCTTTTACTCCTCGACTTTTCGCCTCGTTACCCATCCCTCGAAAACATCTTGGCTTGGAGATACACGAAACCGGGCGCGGCTATATTTCCTCTTAAATAATGTGTAGTTAAAGTCTTGGAATCTGATCGATTTTTTTTAACGTTTATTTGAATAATGTAGAATTTCTTTAGACCTTTCTTCGCTTTACAAATTATGTTTTTGAATTAATTCTGAACGTAGCATTGTCAGGGTAGCTAGTACTTGAATACATTATCTCTAAAAGCTTTTATTCTAATGTTGTATTATGCAATTAACGGTTACTTTCAAAAATATCTTTACGTTATGTATTTGATTTGGAATCCAATACTTTACTATCTTATTTTAGTAAATTTTCTGCAACATTACAAAGTAATTACACTGAATTATATTATCTGTTTTTCCGTCAAGTCAGTCTATATTTTAAATATTAATTGTTACCTTGTGTTTCAAATCATTTTTGCCTAAACCTGGTATAGTAAAAGGGTTATCGAAAAATTTAAGAGGTCGACTATTCATTGGATGGATCGTTTAAAAATGTTAGCGACACAGCGAGTAGGTCATTTGCCCTTGTTATGCCGGATACTTTCGACTTGAGCTGCCGGCGAGAACGGTACATCGGTTCGTAAAAGGATTGCGGCCTGTTCGCGTGTTTCTACCGACCTGAGTACGCTATTATTACGATTTAACGTTCGACGTGTAGCGGATACTTATTCCACGGGACGCAGGAGGTTTTCGTGAAATTTCAGAGGTCAAAAGCGTTACTAGTTACGATTGATATACGACCCCAATTAACTTGTCGTAATTATAATTTATAGGCACTAGTTTCGTATATTAAAATCCGTTAAAATATATACGTGAACACTGAACAAACAGACCAAGTAGTCGCTGGTGTCCTGAGAATTTTTATACATATTTGACTCAAGAGAAGTGGAAGATACAGTGAAAGTGCATAGCCGAGTTAGAGCTGTGGGAGAAAGGAATAATTATAGCTGATGACACACTATTACAACGGATTATTTCTTGCGCACAGAGGCACACGTTTACTGTTTAATAATAACTTTTTATTTGACCGTGGATTATTTTTAACGATATTTGTCGCTACTTTATCGTTTACAATTTTCCTCAATCGCTTCTTGGCACGATGTCTGACGACACGTCAATGGCTTGGAATTTTGAAAATCAACTCGAACGCTTTGTGCATTCACACAACGCTCCCGGAAATTGAATTTCACTTTACTTTTTTTTTATACGAATACTAACCTTGGTAAAAGAGTATATTCTTCGATAAATTTTGATTTATTTTACATTGTTCTGCATTTGGCAAATACTCAAGATATTAAATTATTTTACCAATATTTTCTTAAGTGACTGTCAGTACCTCTAGTCTATTTTTGTAGTACACATACAGCAGTACTTTTGACTTTTACATGAAATTTTATTAATACTTACTAAAATATCTAAAAAATTCAAAATTATAAAATTAGTAAATAATGCCCGAGGATTGTTCATCTCCCACAAGGGCAGTGGCTAAATAAAAAAAAAAAGGTAAAAGAAAATCACGTATTAATTAGTCATCAATAAATTCCAAAATTGTATGGTTAAGGAAAGCATGGGGAATGAAACACTTTCAATTCTAATACAGTACGCAGTGATTAACATTTGATCCGTAAAATCCGTATTTTTGCATAAACATTCGGTCTACTGATACGACATGATTAACACGAAAAAATTTTTTGATAATCAATGAATCTTCTTGCATTTGATACACAGCGTTATTGGCCGATACACACGGCAGCGAAACGTGTTAACAATCAAGTTATCGTTCGATGAAGAACTTGAACGAAACATTGGTTAGTGTGCATTGACCTAATAACGACAATTGTTTCGGGCGAACGAGCCCCTGTGGTTGCCAAAAAATACGCATAGCGCGTCACGAATTTACATTGACAGGTCAATAGTAGCGCCATCTTGGGATCAGACGACCAATCGTGAGATCGGGCAAGTAACACGTGGTCCTCGAAGCACGGTGCGGCGAGTGGTAGTTTGCGAACGGTAAACCGAACGTGAGAGACACACGCCGCCGTTGGCCTCCGTCGTTCCTGCGTTCTCTCCCGGGTTCCCTTAGTTTATAAATAAACGACGCGCTCGACGGACTCACCTGGCACGTTCCGCTTTCAACCGTGATACTTATCCCAACGTTTCTACGGCTGGAAGACACGTGGTGCGCGGATCCTCATTCCTGGACATTCGACCCAAGATCGTCGCCGAAAACGATCGTTGTGACGGCGCCAGCTCACTCTCGAGTCGCGAACGACGAACCGCACGATCCCGTTTCTATGTATTTAGAATTCGCCGCCAGGAAAGCGGGAAAATTCACCGATGCTTACAGACAATGTTTTAGTCAGTTTACAATCTAGACACAGTTGTACACGCATCATGGAGTTCCACCGATGCGTATCTCAATTTTGGCGCCAATCGTGTTTGATGGCGTCGACCGTTAGCAACATTGTACAGAATGTGGAAGGAGTCGGTTGGTGGATTCAAAGAAGTGTTTTCTAAGGGCAATTTAATTACACGAGTTAAACTGTATCAGAATTTTGATAAATTAACTTGGATGCATTGTAATATTATATTTACGGGAGCTAAATGGCTGGTGCTTGTATTATGGTACGTACCGCCAGATGGCGAATGACATAACCGCTGCAGTGTATAGTATTTCTATACTATAGTCATTAAGTCAGTGTGAATCTTTTCATCTTACGAGACGCTGGTTTCTGCGGTTGTTGCATAATCGAATGTTTAATAACTTCATTTTAATTTTCACCAGATCGAATTCTTAGTAAGCAGTTGAAATTTTCCGCAGTTTACTAATAGTGTGTTATAATAGAAACGTAAAATATGTCCTATCTAAGAAATTAACAAAAGTTACATATACCGATTAATATGCCCTGAGAAAGATATTTACCGTTTAGTAATTCTTTCTTTTCAATAAGCTTTATACACGGTGCTTATCATAAATGGTCAAAGTTATACAGAAAGACTATCACAATTCCCCGGTTTGTTTTCATTTCTATACAGTTCCACGAAGAACGTTCTCCACTGTAGCTAAAACACAATGTATATTACAATATAGTACAGAGAGACTATCACAATTCCCCGGTTTGTTTTCATTTCTATACAGTTCCACGAAGAACTTTGTCCACTGTAGCTAAAACACAATGAAAGGGTCGAAGAGTGAATTCGCAGCCTAGCTGTCCCCGGAAGTTTTGCGAGTAATTTTTCGAACGAATCGTGTTCTCGCAGTGGTAGGGGCTTCAGGAGCGTTCGCACGTGTCGGGGGAGCTCGGCGGTTGCGGCGGCAGTAGTTCGAGGGGAGAAATGACGCGCGGTTCGAAATAGTGTATTGTAGGTTAAACGAGAATTTCTGCCTTTAGGTGGCCAAGGAGCGCCGGTAGAGGATCATCGATGTCGCATAACGATCGGTGCCGAGCGTCAACCGCAGAACCGACTGCTTATCGAGGAAAATGAGAAACCCGTCGTCTAGATAATTGGCGAGAGAGTGTCGAGCTTAGTGGTGAAACGTATTACAGCGAAACTTCGCTTGACAGTGCCTCTGTTGGCCGGCCCGTTATCTCTGTTGGCGGGATGGTTCTCGAGGAGATGCACGGCTAAAACCGTGTACATAAACTGACGATACCGACGCGACTCAAGTCGAGGATACAAAACACCTTAACCGTGTAGCCGTATATATATATGTATACATTACATCGTAGGGTACGGTGAATGGAAAGTTAACAGATCACGCGACAGTGATGCAGTGCCGTAGTGTCAGTGCCAAGTGCCACGTGCCTATTGCTTGGATTACTTGAAGATGCCGTCGTCCGGTGGATACTATGACGACAGGAATCCTTTGCTCAAGGGCACCTTATCCAGGTAAGTCGACCACGTGGATTCGTAACTTTTTTTTTGCCGCATTAATTGTTACTCTTAACGTCGTAAATGCCACCTTGTGATCCGATTACGAGACTGTACGATTCGAATTACATGATTTCGAAGTGGCTTGAGTAATTTTAAGATTGTTAGGAAGATAATCTTTAACCCTGTAACGTCGAGTGCGATGTTTTTGGAACTTTTGGTTATAACTTATACGATACAGAAAGTGGAATGTTTAGGGAGATTACATTTTTTATTTATATTTTTTTTATATAGTAGTTTTTTTTACTTGTTACCGGTCATTCTAGCGGCAGGTGGTTGAAATGAACGGTTCTTAATTCTTTTAGTACCTTTCTTCTTAATACCTTTGAACCGATATATCGGCTTTCCATTTTTAATATAATTTAAACACATGTAACGACACTTTCTTCATTTTTTAAGAGAAATATGTTGATTTTAATAGATACCTCAAAAATCGCATATTTTTCAAGGTATTTTTAGACGGTACTTGGAAAATTTATAATGTACTATAAGGGTTAAGAAAGAACTTCTTAAAAAGAAACGGGTTCTGAAAATGAAAATTCAGGCGTTATAGGGTTAAAGGTCATTATTCGCAATAATAATTTATTTCGGTGAAAATATCGGAATACAAAACATGCAATATACTGTATCTGTATAATTGGTGCTCTTACGACGAGTTTGAAATTCAAAGTTGAATAATATATTATTATTGTTTGCAATCAACGTTAAATCCATTGCTGAAAGTATGTATTAAATACAATATTTCTCTGTCCCCCGTCAAGTGCAAAGATCATTTTCACTCGTTGTTTTAACAGATGTTTACAAACAATTTTAATTGCTCGCAAACCAAATGTCCGAGAACCGAATCCGGTATAAAACTCCGGCGAACTTTTAATATGTATTTAACATAAAACGTTTACGTTCACCTCTTACGTTGACCTCTTGCCATTCTTCACCAATCGCGTTGCATCTTGTCCCGAGAATAAATTTTCACGTTGTTGTTTTCACGCACCTTCGGGTCTCGCGTTAAAGTTTAATGGATTCACCGAAGGAAATCGTAAAAAAAAAAAAGGAAATGGAAATGCATTAGTTGTCGGACACGCGATTGATGGTTATTCGAAGCGTTTATTTCAGAATTATTGTTTAAAAGAAACTTCGTCCACGGGGTTGGATACGATTTCCGTCGCGATTCCGAGAAAAATTAACGACCACGGAGGATTGTTGATAACGAGGCGAAGGAAAGTGTGACACCAGAGATTCATTTTAGCCGATTATCCGACGACCAGTCGGTTGATCTCCTTGATGGCTAACCGGTCTTCGGGTTCGCTTCTGTTTTTAAATACAGCCGTCCTCCGTTCCAGCGTGCTCGACCGCGGGGCCACCGTCTCTCGAATCGAATCGAATAATTCGTCGATTATCTCTCGAACGGAATGACTCGTTCCACCACTATTTGCAAACGTTAATGGACGCTGTCGATCTCCTCGACTCTATACCGGGTGATCCACCGGGAACTTTGAAAATGGATTGCTTCATAGGCAACCTTGTTGATAATTATATTCGACTCCCGTTAAATGCAAATACCTGTTCTTTATCCCGATAATGAACTGTAACTTAATATAAAGTTTGTATATTGTATCATGAAAAACGTAACAGATTCATTTATCTTATGTAATTGAATATTATAATTGAACACTTAATCGGCTTCAAGAGTGTCAACAGAGACGGTAGCGAATTATAATTTATTGTTTGTTGTATTAGTACATACAGGATGTATCGTAATATGTGGACTGAACTTCGTCACCGGTTGTTAGAAAACGTAGAAACGATAACGAAAGTTAATATTAGTTTGTGTTCTATTTGACCTTGGTCCTGAGTTTCAGCCATTTTGGTACTACAGTAATTCGTGACTAAATTTAAAATATCTATAACCAGTTTTAAAGGTTTTAAGAAAATTGAATTTTCCCTACTAAAGATTCTGTAGATTTGTTATATTCAATTCCATATGTTATATGGAATTGATTAACCGAACTATTAAAGTTACTAAAGTATTCTTACATACCACTTGGTGTCCCCTTTTTTCGAAAGGAAATGTTGTAATTTTCAAGTTGACGACTGCAGGTTTCCAGACAGATCGAAGTCGGCCATTTTGAGCACATCATATAAAGATTCGTATATTATTCCAGTATGAAAGTGATCATGACACGGGAATATGGTAAACCAAGGCAAATATTTGCAACTTTTTTTCGTTGTTGTTTGGTCTTCCATCCACCCAATGAACTGGATTCCACGTGTTACGGTACCACCCTGTGGATACACGAAAAAACCTTCATAAAGAAAAGTAAACAGGTTAGGAACGTCTTGCAAACTTGCAGACCGAGAGCGCAGTGTGTCGATCGAAGGTCTTGTTTTTATACACGGACTGCTCGAAATGCACCGTCAGCTTTTTGCTTCTCGCCGAATAACGGTTAGGGTAATGCGATTATCTGTCACAGTTTAGTGAATCGATACGTTCTAATGAAGAATTTGTGAATCCTTAGAGCAAAATCAATAGAACGCGATCAAGTGCAATTGGAATTGTTCATCAGACAATTCATGCGAATTCTCCTTTATTTACTTATTAGACAATATTATTCTTAGATTGCAGATTTTATGCTTACAAATTAAATTCACAAAAATAAAATCAATTCATAAAGAAATTTATTAAAAAAAAATACATTCAGCATTCTGTTCAACTTTCCGAGGGTTAAATTCTCGAATGAAAAACGTAGCCAACAGCCCCTTTATTGATTCCTCAGCGGACCCCAATGATAAACTTACAACGAATGTAACCACGGAAAGGTCCATCGGTCGATTTTCACGAAACTTGGTAAAAGTGTCCTAAATACTCCTAAATAAACGTATGTAACAAGCTCTTTCATGCAAATGAAAATTGGGAGTATTTAGGACGGTTTTACTAACAACGGACCCCAACTTTTTTCGTCCTATTAACCCTATATAAGCTCTACCCTTATAGAAACCAAAAAAATACCGGTATTTATTTCAATTTTCGGTAATATATCGGTTTCGGTATAACTTTGATGGCATAATACCGGTATCTGAATCATACCGGTTTAAGTCCCTGGTTGAAAGCGTAGAACGCTTGTTGATCGCGTTTAATCGTTTCGTGGAGTGCACGCGAGGCGACGCTGTGTCGCGAGGCGTCGGCTTTTATGCACACGCATGTTTCGCGCGTTCGCTCGCTCGTTTCACGCGGTTAACGATGTCAGATAGGCGGCGTGGCGGCGACGGGGCTCGCGCTATCAGCGTCCGCCGCGGAACAATACCTACATAATTCCGTTTACATCTGTTCTTCGATCGCGCGGATGAAACTGTTGGACGATTCACACAAGGGAAGGCACGGAAGAGTCCCCATCCGATTTTTATGAAACTTCGAATGGTTGTTAAGCAGTCAAAAATAAGGGATACGTATTTTTTTTTATCGGCTGGGATGCGACTTTAAGGGGTGAAACCACCCTTCGAAGTTTCGACCCAAAAGTACTATCTCGAAAATCAGAGGAGATACATGAAAATTTCTAATGAACGAGGATTGCGGTTTTTTATTTATAATAATATGGTGCTAACAAATTGTCCAAAATATAATTTGTTTGTAACAAAAAAATTTCGGTTCAAAATTTCGAGGGGTGATTTCACCCCTTGAAGTCATGTCTCAGCCGATAAAAAAAATATGTATCCATTATTTTTTACTGCTTAACAGACATACGAAGTTTCAACTCCGTTCACACTTCCATGGCTTAGTATAGGTCTATTTTCATGTTTCTATTATTACTGTTGCTCTCCACAATATAAAATTATTACACTTAAAAAACTGCAGTATGTCGAAACCCGAAGTGGACCTGAATTTACATACATCTGTGCCGGTAATTATGAAACTGGGTACTGGGTATGAAACGATTAAACGAGTAAGTCACGTATTTGTCATTTCGAAAATTCTTTCGTAATGTAGGAACATAAATCGACGTAGCACAAAATAAGAGAAACCTTCAATTTTTTTTTTATTGCACTACTTTCATAATCACCGACACAAATATCGCAGGGCAGGCGAGATCGCCTGGCAACGGGATCGAGGTATACATATACGCGACATGCGTCCATTAAAGTCTGCTCGTCGAGGCAACTTCGTTAATGGACGAAATGAACGTTCAGCGAACCGTATCACGAGCCAGGTACCCAGAGTATCGTAATTGGTCGACACGGGACCGAACGAACAACGTACATCTACGCAAAACTGTCTCCAATAAATGCTTGCCGCTCGTAGGAACGGCGGCGTACGCGTCGAACGGGCACGAATCAATCGATTGGGGCGTCACGCGTGAAGCTCGAGGGCAGTGGACGGTAGAACCCGGTGAAGGGATATACAGCGTGTAACAAAAATGTTGGAGGACCCGGAAATGTGAGACTCGTGAGGTGATTTGAAACAAGTTTTTCCTTAGCAAAAATGTTATCCGAGACTTGGTTAACGAGATATTAACGAAAAACCCCCGACCAATCAGAGCGCGAGTCTGGCGGCCGAGTTCCCGCGGTATCGTCGGCAACCAATCGCAGCGCGTGGCCAACGTTGCCGCGGGAACTCGGCTGGCAGACTAGCGCTCTGATTGGTCGGGGGTTTTCGTTAATATCTCGTTAACCAAGCCTTGGATAATATTTTTGTTAAGGATAAACTTGTTTCAAATCATCTTACGGGTCTTCCATTTCCGGGTCCTCCAACATTTTTGTTACACCCTGTATATCGTCGAGGGACTTAAGCCGCCAGCGGTTAGGCTGGAAGCGTGACGAGTGCATCAGCTGACAGTGACCTAAAAACCGACGGGTATCGTTAGGAGAGCTTCTGGTTTCCGCATCGGCAGCCAATAAGGTCGATTAAGCGGGCAAACTTCACAGTAGACTCTCGAGATGTAAAAGACGAGATGTAATATGTGTAGAATACACGCGGTACATATAGTAGATATTTGTTTATTGCATCTTTCGGGTCTGTAGAGGGCCAAATTTCCAGGTACAGTACTCTGTCGATTATTGTCAAGCACTCGGGTCCGCGTCGCGACAAGCGTCGAATAGGAGAATTGCTTCAGACCCATGTAAATTTGTTTTTTTGTCCGAAGGATTGAGCCTCGGCAATTAAAACGGTTGGCAACAAAGTATGTGCTTGACAGGTGGGGATGACGCTGTGACAATAATCGTGTAGAAGCAGTCTGACAGTGATCGACCGAATACTGTATGATGCAATAAACGAAAGCCAATCACACGTACGCTCTTGCCGTTGATGGTCCGTCCACTTGTTTGACGTAGCTAAATATAGGGTGGGCTGGATGTACGCACTTTTTGTTCATCATACTATCTCCGTTATTTTTAGAGATATCAAAAAAGTTTATTTGAAAAAGTTATCGAGTATTGAAACATTTTATTAAAACAGTATTATAATAGTATTATATACAGTATGTAAACGGGCCTACATTAAACGAATGCCGACTGTATAACGAAGTGGCAAGAATCATTTTCTTGTTTTAGAACAAGCATGAGTAACCTTTCCTGGTTCTGAGGCCACGTGATCTATCTCTCTCCAAGTCAAGAGCCAAACTAAATAAATTCTGACAGATGCTACATTAACGGAAGTTCCACAGTGAAAAATCAACGAGTGCCTACTTTTACATGTTTTTTGCGCGACTCCTTAAATCTCTTAAAATTTACCTCTGTTGGTGAATTCTCGATCAGCTATCACATTTTTGTCTACCGTATTAGTTTGTCCAAAAGGATCGTAATTCAGGCCAAAAGAATTGTCTATACAGTACATTACTACCTCGATGAGTGTTCAAAGGCACATGCACTGACGGTTAAATATTTCATAAACTAATGTCCCTATGTTGCTAAAACAAATATCATTGACTTCAGAATTCCCAGCTCTATCAATGTGCTAAACCTTATTAAAAAGTCATCATTACACCTGAGCACTTTTCCTTGTTAGTGCCGAGGAGCCTTCGAGCACTCATCGATGTTTTACTGTACGTGGCTTAGAACGATCCCATCGAATCAAGCAATCCACAGGGTTGTTTCGTCACGTTCACTTCCAAGGGAGGTAGTTTCGTGGATTCGATTTGTTAGAGCCATCATCGAGGCGCAATTTCCGCGTCGATACGGTGGCGCAAGAAAGTCCAATGAGCATGTGCAACAAGTCTCGCGGGAGCGTCCTTGACCTCCCTTGCAGCCACGGTGAAATTCAACGGAATATCGAGGATCGGGGCAAACGGTGGAGGGAATAGAGTTTTGGCCGAGATGAGTTTCGTAATTGGGAGAGCGCTGAATCTGGAACAGGGTCGCGCGCTGCCCGTACAAAAATTATCCGCGGCTGTTACCTTGTCGCGAGAATTCCTCCTTCGTGGCGGGGACGGTTCGGGAAAATTCTCACGGAAAAATGGGTTCTACCGGGCGTTCGGTCGATCGACCTCGAGAATGTAACTTCCTTCCAATTCATTCAATTCATTCAAAGAATTGGCTGTTTACTCCGATCTCCATAGATTCGGATTTAAAAGTTAGTGAATCAAACCTCATTCCGGTTTATTTCGTATCGAAGGAAGAACATTAGGAACTCGATTATTGTCAACATCGTTTATCCGGACTTTGTTGAATGCAGCGTTTCATTATCCGAATTTCTGTGCATATCAGAAACATGTTTCTAATGGATTTTCGTTAACACTCTATACACATGCGAATATTGTTTAATAAATAGTGATTTTTTGTTTTTAGTAGTTTGCATAATCAAGGTTTTACTGTAATATTTTAATCGTAAATCTGGAGTTGTGTTAAGGTGTGTATCCTTGTATCGTATCACCGTTGCATATCGTCGTATTGTGTCACCATATGATTTTACCTCGCTTGAGTGTTGATGGAGTCATCCCCACTTCTTCAGTCATTTCTCTGTTTCACTCATTCTCAGTGAATCTAAACGTTTCGATCCTCTGTTTAGTACATTTCGTATGTCGTCATTTTGTGGTACAAGCCTTTTATAATTAAATTCCTGAAACTTTTTGAACATGGCAGTAGTTCTGTTCGATTCTGTCCCCGTGTTATGCCTTTTTCGCGTGTTCCACTGATGTAACCGATTCCATTCGACTTTCTACAAGCAACGCACGGTTCGACCGACTGGTAAACACTGTCTGTCGCTCTTCTACGAACGAACATCAGCTCTCGAACCCACTCGTCGATAAGTGCGTCACGTATTCGTAGGAAGTAGGAAGTTGTTGAAGCGTTGAATACCAGAGAGATGTTTAGAAATTAGGTTTACAGAAGCAGTGCTTCTGGTGTTTAAGTGGGCGAGTCTTGAAGGACGGTCAGCGCGACGAGAGGGTGGAGCGTCGAGTGAAATTTAAGAGGGTAAAGCGAGCTGGAGTGCCTTGGGAAGTCGAAATTCTATTTAACACTTCTGCGTTTTGAGCAGAACTGGGTAGAATTTTATTTGCATAAATCACAGCGAAAAGAAACAGTTATACCTACCTACATAGGAATGTCAAAAGATACACGCAACCTCGAGATTTTTTCTGGCGATAGTAATGCTGATCGAAAAGTAAATTTTTTGCATTGCAAATAGTGACCCGAAATCTAGCAATGTGATAAATTTGGTCAGAAACAATACGGATGATATAGACATTTTTACGAGACGCGTTTTTCAAGCTAGGATTTTACTGTAATATTTAAAGTAATATTTAAAATAAAGATGTTATATCTGTTATATACAATGAAAAATGATGATTGACCCATAAAACAGAGAGACCAATAGAATATTTAGATTCGCTATCTAAACACTCGTCGTATTCTATTAATGAAAAGAGCTAGAAGTACATAAAAATAAAAAAGATCGACACGATTGAGCAATCAGTCCAATTTATCTGTTTAGATACCTGTCAGTCCGTTCTTATATTTATTCAACGAAACATGGACTACTTTTTTTTTATCCTTCCTTTCGTCGTTCGAGGTTCTTTGTCCAGATTTCATCTAGATCTCGTATCTCGATCCGAACGCAATTCAACGCAGGAATCGGCGACTGGTAATATGCGAAGCGTGAGTTTCGTGATTTTTATCGAGCAAAAACGCTAACTCGATGGCCGATTTCTCGGTGCAGAAATGGCCAAGAAGCAAATCGCGACGCGAAGAGAAAGTGGCACTAAGCACCGGCAACAATGCCCAATGACAGTAATCGTCGACCTGCGACGATCCGTGAAGCATCCTTGGAATTTCCGATAGTTCACGAAGAAAAGACCTGTTTAATGCCGCGTTTAAAAAAGTTAACGTCTCTGGCCCCCCCACCCAGACACCGATTGCTCGGTTTGCCCGTGGTGTATTTTTAACTGGCGACATGACGCAACATTATCCCCGCGAAATGGTGTCCCAGCGGGGCTTGTTAAAACCCGGTCGAATCATTGTGGTGCCGTGTCTTCGTTTCTTGGACCTAATTTCAGTAGAAAGCTAGAAGGATAGCGAGTTTTTGGAGCGTGGTGATATTAAAGTTCAATTGAATTATATATCATAGTATACGTAGATATATCACAGTATACGTCACTTTCGAATACAGTAAACACTCGATGAGTGTTCGTGTGACTTAATGAGGTTTAGCACAGTGATAAATCTTGGAATTCAAAACCAAATAATATTTGTTTTAACCACATATGGGCATTAGTTTATGAAATATTTAATTTTCATTGTCTTGGTACCTTCGAACACTCATGAAAAATTTACTGTAACCAAAAATTTTTACCATCTCTTAAACTCTACTTTTGTCACGAACGAAAGATGTGTTCCATTTCTGCGATCAACAGTATCGCGTGCACCGAAAGTACAAAAATACATACCTGCTCTGTACGTCAAGGGGTTTCGAAGAAGTCGGGAGAGCTAAGCAATTTGGATCACCGAATGATACGTGTACATAGTCACGTTTCCATCGGCCAGCAACGAGAAATTCATTAATCAGGAGACGAAGCACGTAGAAAAGAAAAAGCAGGTTACTGTACCAAGAACCCTGCATACCATTGGAACCCTGTGGTTAAGATAATGAGAAAAGAAGCACGGCGCCATCGTCTTCTCGCCCCTCGTTGACGCGTCTCCTCGCCCTTATCCTCCTCCTTCTTCTCTTTCACGCCAAGCCGCCTGCCTTGACGTCCAGTCGACGCCTGACACGTGTGTAACTCGACACAAATTGCTGATGTATCGACCTTCGCCCGAAGACAATCGGTATATATATATATATATACACGAGGCTTTTCCGATTCCACCGGGGGGAAATTGGTACTCGAGACCTGTGTGTGTGGACGAACGGTGCTCGAGCGATTCTAACCGCGACAGGAACATACTGCGAGTGTCATTCAGCCAGCCGTGTACAGTGCTTCTTAACCTGTTAACCGGGCAAGACGGGTTAACTCGTCGTTTATCAACGTCAACCGTATCTTCGCGACAGTACAGATGCCTCTCGATTATAGTCCCCAACTCGGGTCCGCGCCGGGACAATAATCGCATACAGGGTGTAGACTCCTCTCGATTATCGTCCCAAACACTGGTCCGCGTTGGGACAATAATCGCATACAGGGTGTACAGACTCCTCTTGATTATCGTCCTGAACTCGGATCCGCGCTGGGACAATAATCGCATACAGGGTGTACAGACTCCTCTCGATTATTGTGCCAAACACTGGTCCACGCTGGGACAATAATCGCATACAGGGTGTACAGACTCCTCTCGATTATTGTCCAAAACTCGGGTCTGCGCCGGGACAATAATCGCATACAGGGTGTACAGACTCCTCTCGATTATTGTCCCAAACACTGGTCCACGCTGGGACAATAATCGCATACAGGGTGTACAGACTCCTCTCGATTATTGTCCCAAACACTGGTCCGCACTGGGACAATAATCTTATAGAGTCACTCTGCAACAAAAATAGAGGGACAACAAAATATTCGCTTGACAGGTTCCACGACCTGGACAATAATCGTGTAGAACAAGCAAGACAATAATGGAGAAGAGTCTGTAACAAAAATGTTGCAGGACCCGGGAATGATTTGAAAAACTCGTGAGATGATCTGAAACAAGTTTTTCCTTAGCAAAAATGTTATCTGAGGCTTTTTTAACGAGATATTTTCATTAATTTATCCTATACCTGATTGTCTGAAATTGTGTACTGCAAAAAGGCTAATAAAGCTCCGGTACATGTTCATTTGGACCCGACCAGAATATATTAGAATCTACCATTAACAGGGAAAATAAATTTCAGCTTCAGTCTAGCTTCCACGTAATAATCGAGGATTACAGAAGTTGGTATCGAAGTTTCAAGAGGCAACAATTACGATAGTTCCTCTCGTTGCCAGGTTTTGAGGAAACGGTGATTTCAACTCGCCGCAATCAGCATTCCAATATAAAGATATTAAGTGGACTTAGAAGGTTCTCGTTCAGGTTATATAATCGTTCCATCAATCGATTGTTACACATAAGTACTATCGTTCGTTTATCGCGTATCGATCTCGACAAGTAGTATTTTTTTTTTTCTTACATCGACTTTGTCTACCGACCGTAAACAATTAAATTCAAACAATCCGTTCATCCATATACATCGCGCATAAGTTAGGCGAGACCTTGTTTGTGACTAACACCAGCTCCTTCCGTCCGAAGGAAACCTAAATTACTCTTTCCAGCACTACTAAATCAACTATACTCCGATTCCCTGCCGTACGTAACACGGAATCGAATCAGCTGAGAGGACGGCATATCTCCTCACTCCTTCCTCCTACACGTGCACGCTTCCGAGTTGCCAGGCGGAATCTCATTTGTCCTTATTCATTTAATTATACCCGGTTGCGCGAGGAACGACGAACGAGGACAGGCTCGATTCAATATTTTCTATCGTTTCTTCGCCACGATGAATCGTCGGTCTCTCCCCTCGATCAAGGTACAAAGTTATCAGCTGACTAATTAATTACACCTATTAAAGCAATTACGCCGATTCCGTTTCTATCCGGCCGCGAGGGAGCGAGAAAGAGAGCTCAGCCAAACGGGATGGGTTTGCCTTTCGAACGCCCTCCGGCCGCGCGATAATCAAAATAAAAGGGCACCGCTATCGTCTCCACCCTTCGCGGCCCCGACCTTTCCACCCTATCACCGTGTACGCCCCCTTTTCCACCACCCCTCCCCCCGTGGTTTCTCATTATCTCGCTTGTATTCCACGGTCGTAGCGCGCGTTCGATACCAGCCCGGAGTGAAAACGCCGTTTGGCCATCGGAGGAATTCGAAGCTAGGAAGGATCGCAGGGATGCACAGTGTGGTGTCCAGTAACAAAATTTAGCAGCTCATACCAGAGTTGAGCAGTATTTTATTCGAATAATAAATAGCGTCAGAGTTGGGCAGAATTTTATTCGAATAATACACAGTGAAAAGGAGCAGTATTTAAGGGTGTCGTTCTGAGCTTTAAACAGTTAATGAGATTAAATAATTGTTCCACAAATGTCAATTCATTTATGAAGAAGTATTATTTTATTATAAAAATGTTAATTTCCACGTTTAAACAATTAAAAATGACGAAATATTTTTTTTATCTTTTATTCGTTATTCGAAACATTTTATCTCGATTATGAGTTTGCCCATCTCTGGATAGCGCAAAGCAGCAGTATTTAAGATCGTAAGAGTGAGTTTTTTTTCAAACGTAAGATATTTGTTATTGATTAGTTTAGCTGCTAAATTTTGATTCTGGACCACTATTGGACGCCGCGATTGAGGACGTTGCACAGTGGTCTAGAATCGACATTTACCAACATGAATTTGTCAGAAACAAATTTCTGTTATCTTCGAAAACACTCATATAGACTTATTATTATCCATGAAAGATTTGTTCCATGCATTATTCTTCTATTCAGACCATTTCGTTGCATTTAAACACTTATTTCTTATTTAGTGGTCCGCTCGTAATCTACTGTCCTACTGTAATTGCGATTTTAAGTATGAATAAATGTCATATTTTTAGATCAAGGAAGTAATGCTTCTATTTCAGTCAGACATGAATGTGAATATTTGCCGAAGATGTTTAATTCTTTATCTGATTTAGCACTCTTCCTTTAGATTGATTACGTCGAAATGAATTTGTGTTTCTGGTTCGCAAGTTGTTACTATGTTTGCTCTTGTAATTTGGTTGGAAACAATTCGTCACGGATCACATTTGATTTTTAGTATTCCGTTCACTTAATTGTATTTACCTTCATAAGTAGGTTTAATTAAATGTATTTACCTTCTTAAGTAGGTATTACGAGGTATGCAGTACAAATAATGCATGATATAAATAATGTTATGTAATACAAGGAAACTAAATGAAAACTTTGTACCTTGTACGATTTTTTTAAATGTAAACTGTAAAATTCGAACTGTCATGCATACATACAGGTCGGTACAGTTTCTTATGAAAAATAGAAGGGTACAGTAGCTTCGAAAAGTCATTTAAAGATCAACTGTATTTAACATAACGTTCCTCCAAAATTCTGCTAAAATAAGAGCTGAACACGCTAGTGAATTTAAATGACAAAAAAAAGGCATAAAAACGTGTCGGCCTATAGCAATACGATGTTCATCATTATAACTCAATTCAAACAATTTAAAGAGAGCGTTAATTTGTACATACAGGGTGTCTCAGCCACGGCAAATCGTAAAAACTAATATAACCATCCCCGAAATCTTGTTAGTTGTGTACACAGGGAGAATATGTTATTCGCGGCGGCTTTAATTCCGCCTGGGACCATTATCGAGTTCTGGCGCCTTGGGCTACGCGAGTATATCCTCGAAATCTATAGGCATCGTAGACGCGGGGCGAAACCTTTAAATTAAGCGAGGTGCGAAGAAGGGTGACTGTGTGTGCTGAACAATCAAACAAACGAGACTGGCTTTTGATGCCCCCTTTTCGGATCCTCTTGGGCGGTGCTGATGCGGAATGTTTTCACGAAACGAGAACCCTGTTGCTATTTGTAATTTAAACAGTTTTTTTAGTCAATTTGAAATATGCTTGAATTACGTTTATTAGAATATGTTGGGAGTTATTGACACGGGGTTTGGATTACAAAATGTTTTTGGCAAGAGGAGTTTAAATATTTTTTCTTCCATCACTGTCTATTCGTGTGGAAAATATTTTTGCCCTCCCCCCCTCCCTTCCTAGAGTTACAAAATTTTTTTGTAATATTTAATATTACAGTATAATTTGAAATACGACCAACAGCCTCTATTAACAAAATGCATACATTTTTAAGAATTTATGACTTTAAAAACAAAATAAAGTGTGTCTAGCTACGCACAACCTTTTTCGCTGTGGCGGTCGATGTGTTAATATTTTTTATTCGAATTTTCCCAGTGCTGAAACACTACGAATCGTTTCGAAATTAAGATTCAAACGCCCATCGCTAGTTGCATTGTGTGTAGATTGGAATCAGTGCATCAGAAGCGGTTTGCATCGATGCAGGAACTTTCTCCCAATTAACCATGTTTTTGCCCATTTCCGTTTGGTCTGTTAATTTTTTTATTTTGTACAATCACTAAACCCCCTATTGTTGATAATTACACCGGTGTTTTATCACGGAACAGACAATGTGGAAGAACTTCATACATTATTCAAGGTATTTAAATGCCTTCAATAGTGTGTTTTTGGCGTCAAATGTAGGTTGCTATGCACTTAGCTGCAATGTTGTTATAAATACCGACTGTGAAAAGTTAAATAGGAACACACAAATGCACTGCATTTTTTTATTGGCATTTATTTACAATCGTGGGAACTCTTGCATAGACTTAATATTAAAGCGTGTTTTCAAATGTGACACGAGGTGACCGTTCAGTCCTGTAAAAGAAATTAAATAAAATATTAAAGAAGGATGTAATCGACGTTGATAAATGGGTATCGAGTGATCCTTTTGTGTGACCACCTATATTAATCATAGTCACCAAACTTTTGTGTAACAAATTTTCATCGCATTGGAATTTGGGTAACTTCCTCAGAAATAAGTAATTTGTAACGAATGTGAAATTTGGAAGGTTATAGGTGGGAGTGTGTTTCGTTCGGAATTTTTGTCGACTAAAAAGAGACACTTGGCAAATAAAGCGTCAGGCATAATCTTATCTGGGGAGTCACACTGTCAAGGCGAAATGTTGGCCGATCGAAATGCACGTTAGTTTCGTGATTCGATGGTTTTGTTACGTTAGTTAACCCCTTTTTAATTTAAGCGATGTGACAATTTGCGTATCGATCTTCGATAATTTAAATATTCTGAAGAATTAAACGTACTTTTAGAACGAATTTTGCAAATCATTTTGCATTATACATCTACGAGTAATGGGTGCAAAGTTCTCTTTTTCTTTCGGCACTGCATTTTTATACAGGATGAACTAACAAAAATAACCTCTAAATGTATGGAAGTGAGATACAAGTTTTTCGAACAACAACTGTTTTACAAAATAATCATTACAACCGTGTAATGGCATCATTCGCACCAAATTACTTTTATTTAAAAGATTTCCCTTATTCCCACAGAATCCAAAATATACAAGGTGGTATTTTTTAATCGTCTAGCCACTATAGTACATGTTTACACGGATACACTGAAACAAGAATTATTTGCGCACACGAATCTGTTATAATAAATACACTGAACTGACTAGAAAAGGTTAATAGTTCGTTATTTACATAATCTAAACTTAGATAATACAATCTAAGGTCAGATTACGTAATTTATTACGTACTACGATAAATAAATAATTTCTACAGTTTAATGCTTAAACTACGATATAATCTTAGAATCCATAAAATTATTTCAGAAACGTCCCTAGTAGCACAGAAATATTGAAAAAATATTTTTTTAGCCACACTTTTTAATATGAAATAAATATTGAATCCAAATGTTGTATACATATACAGGAAATATAAAATACATGTTTCCAATATTAAATATATATCTATTTTATATTAGGAAAACAATATTTTTTTCGTAATATGAAAAGAACATTGTATGTATATTTAAATATTAAAAAGAGATTGAATCTCTTTTAACATTCGATATAATTATATATAATTTTGTGCTACTAGGGGTGGTTTGTGCAAATGTTTTTTTTTTGCAATCCTTTGTATGTATAAAATTTCTGCGTTTACACGATGTTAGCAGCAAAAGGGTTAATTTTCTTACTGGTACAATGCAATAAAATTTCGCGTCGAGGTTCGAGAACGGCGTGAAAGAAATGATTCTCGCGGATTTACGCGACTCGACGATCGAGGGAATCGTGGCGCGGCTGATCACGGGCACCGTTGATAATTTCGTCGAAGAGAAAGGCCGCGGAGGCGCTTTCGCCAGCTGTTTCGCTCGAAGTTGGCTCCACTGTAACGGGCCGTGGAATGTAGCGAAGAATGTAGCGATACTCTCTTTTAAAAATAGAGAGTCTTCTCTGGATCGGACTGGTGTCTCGATCGTTCGACTTTGGACGTGCCGCGATAACGTTTGATAATAAACGGACGATAATAACATTGTGATAAATCGCAGGGGGGGATAGAAGCCGTCGCGACAATGGGGGACACGATTTTTCGGTTTACATTTTCAAGATTCAATTGAAGCACGATACATCGTTGAGCATTTATAATTAGACAGTGGATGTTTATGAATTTATAGCGTCCCCTGACATGCAAGACATAGGAAAATAAACATTCGAATAAAATTTAATATTGTTTGTGCATTATTATTAACATATTAAAACACATAGTACTGAAAAGAAATTTCTATGCAATTTTTGTTTTTTTTTTATATTAGTCTCCGAAATTATAAATATATTTATAATATTCTCAGGCAACTATACGTAAATGTTTATATTCAAAGTTGATGGTTCACTTTTCACCTGTGGTTCGAAAATAACTCGTATTATTGTACTATCTCAGTTTTTGAGGTGTAACCTATATATGATCGATGATTCAGAAGAAAATCGGAACATTCGAGCAACTTGGCCAGTACACAGTAACGCTGTAACATTTGACACAGTTTTTGGTTCCCAATTCCGAAATTAATCTTTATGATGAGATACTGAACGAAGCAAATTTCGTGAAGGCCTCTGAATTTCGATAAGGTTAGGATAACTACTCTGACCGATCATGGTTTACATGTATCGTTAAAGCAGTTGCTTTCGTTATTTGGACTTTCCATGGGTGTTACTTTGGCAGTGAACGTGTTAATAGGTGAGTTGGGTCGGCCAGTCGACTTTGACTCAGCAACGAGTAGATCCATTAAGAGAGAAATTTCAGATTGTTTCGAGGAGGCCAGGCAGTCGGTCGTTGCGCCAACGCCCACGTAACCGTGTCGTTCTGTCTGCGAAACGTCCCCACCACGATCCGTTCTCGTCGCTTTCCTTGGCGCGTACGAGGGCAGCCTTGCGCTTGGAACTGTCGACCCAACTTGATGCCAGCTCGATTATTCGAACGCAATCGACTCGAATTTCCGTCGAATCCGACACTCGTACGTTCCCCCTTTTATCTTCGAACTGGATACAATTACTCGATTTCTAGTGACTTTTTTTGGGAGTTTTTTGAAGGATATTGGAAACGATACTCTTTTCGTACAGTCGAGTGTATTAACTCCTTCACATACAAAAAATTTGACGTCACAAAAACGGCCAATATTATAAGAAGAAAATATAGTCTTTTTGTTTTTATTTAAGTTTAAAAATTGGAATTTTTGTGAATCGTTTAAGTCAAATACTTCACAGAGGAAAAAGTACTTCCCTTATTATGTATCGAAAAATCAAGTAGAACGTAAAACACAATTTCTAGGACTAGATAGTTAGTACATGTTTCATAACAAAATCAAAATCCAATATAGGAGTAGGATTTTTATATGACACAAACATTTATTTTAAAGTCTGATTACCTTAAAACATCGCAATACAGATTGAATTTCGACACTTTATAGTAGTAGATGCGACATAAAAAAAATGAAGTAAATTTTACTTTTATTTTATTTTTTTTCCTGAGTACAATTAGATTATAGTACAAAGTAAAATCCTATAGAGATACACAGAGGTTACCTGTACATAGCTCTGGAGATACTTATCTATTAAAGATATAAGGAAAAAGACTTATATACTAAGTATTATAACTAAGAAATGTTACATGTATTTCGTAGGTTAGTATCGTAATTAGAAAATAAAATGAAAGGAAAAATTATATAGTTTATAATGTGTAATTTTGAAATGTGCAAAACTATGAAATTGAGCGACGTTATGTTATGATAAGCTACGTTAAGTTTAATAGTATCTTAAAGTATACAAATATTATAAATTACTTGATACAAGTGTGTTAAGTAGTGTTGACGACAGTGGTCATCGGCGACCTTCGTGGCGCCACCTGAAAGTCGAACGTTGGTCGTCGGTGACCCCCACGACAGTCACCGAGTTAAGGTCTTCCAGGTTCAGACACGAAGTAATACTGAGAGCCTGTGTGTCTCTGATCGATACTATAATAGTGCAGACTAGAATTTCTTGATTTCTCTGCAGTCCACTATAATAATGATAAAGAGTTAAAAAAACCTGTACCTTATATATTGTCATCAGCTTTGATAATCCATACTCCAGGTTGATCACTGGATTCAAGTTAAGCACCAAACGTTGGTAATACCCTACATCACGGGATGATACTCCAGACAAGGTTACCAAATTAGTCAAACTACTACACCCAGAATATTAAATAACAAACACTACACAGACAACTTGAGTTGAGCTTCTAGTCAATATTGGCATCTATCCATATGGCTTCTTACGTTATCCCTTACTGAGCAATACTTCAGACTTCGGAGACCTTGCACTTCAGCTGCATGTTCCTTAATTCTAATGATTAGGGCCCAGGAAAGAAATAATTCAGATCAATTATTCAATCTTCAGATTTGAACGAGGTCTACCACTCTCCAGTGTACGGTAAATCATCGATGAGTGTTCGAAGCCTCCTCGGTACTGACAAGAAGACGTGTAACGTTGACTTTTTAATGAGGTTTAGCACAGTGATAGAGCCTGGCATACTGAAGCCAACAATATTTATTTCAGCCGCATATGGCCATTATTGCATGAAATATTTAATGTTCAGTGGCGAGGAGCCTTCGAACACTCATCGATGATTTCCTGTATTCAGTACAAAAGATGCTACTCATTGCAGTGACCATTAAAAAAAAAAAAACGAAAAGAACGAAATATAAAAGATACCAATCCCGATCCTCCACGAAGCTACCCGAACGCAACAGACAGTAGCCTGGCGTAAGCGGCGTTCCTTGTTTTCTCGATTCTTCCATCGCGTCCGTTTATATTTGCGTTCCATCTGGCGGACCTGCGGCGAGACACGGCCACATGAAGACGAAAAGAATTCGTTTAAACCTCGCTACCGATCGTTTAGCATCGGCCACGCAGAAAGACTCGGCTCACGACGGGCGTTCCAATCGCGGCGTGTCGGTTAAGTTGCCCCGTGTTGGCCGTGCACCTCTAACACTTTCACCGGGCGGATTTCTAACGCGCCGCTCGAATCTTTCGTCCCGTTCGCACACGACCGTCCCCTCGAAAACGGATGCACACGCTTACGGAAAGTTCGTTAACGCTGGAAATAAGCACGTATCGTCGCGTCGCGGCGGACGGAACCCGAAACACACCTCCCCCTCCCCTCCCCCCGTTTTCAACCGGTTCCGTCGAGTCCACGGACGGTGAGATATCAACCGGTTGCCGGTCGATTATTCGATCGGTATTGGCTGGCTGGGATAATTCGGTTACGGTTTGCTGATCGCGACCGGCGTTTCATGTTAATCAGGTAATCGCGATTAACGTGCCAGTTGTGTAGTGTGTGCCGAAGTATACGTAGGAATCGGTTCGAGGACCTTTCGGAGAGTTTTATGTTTTAGCCCTTGAACGATCGACGGAAAACGGGGACGTTATGGACTGATATTGGGCTCACTTTTTTGGTTGTACAGTAATCTCGCGATAAGTGACTGCTGGATATGTAACCGTTAGGAATGTTCCCTATTTATACGTTATTACTTACACACGTGCGCACATCTTTGTTGCCTTCTGTGGCCAATAACAATGTTCAACAAATTGTACATTTTTCTCTACCTCGTAACCGTTAATCAGCATTTCTGGTGGATCTTCGTGAACTGAATATGAATCTGTAAACTGGTTTGTTCCAATACATCCAGTTTTTTGAAAAAAGAAATTTTTATGGCGTATTTTACGTGTTGAACCGTGGAGGAATTCCTGCGTGCCATATTGGGTCTCGATAATTACACGTTCTTAGAACTGCCCGTTTCTAGGGCCACAAATGCGGGTAATTATCGCGAGTCTACTGTGCATTAACCTTTGGAGTCCGGTGACCGAGTCCATTTGGACCCGAGCGTTAACTCATCGATTTATAAATATAATTTAAGCTAGTATAAGTACTAAGCTAGTAAAAAGGCAGAATTTTCATTCACAAACTGCTCGGTTTGTTCAGAAATGGCAATATTTTTCGAACGGAAATTTTATGTACGTTTTCGTTTTTGCAATCCATTTGTAGGTCAGCTTGTTCGTCAGTCGAACTGTTATGAAAGGACAGTCTTTTAAGAGGACAATAAAGTATCGAGTGTGATGAAGACTATGTTTATCATAATATGGACAAATAAAAGTGGTGGAAGATATGCAATCTTTAGAAAACAACGTACTTTTTTTCTTCAGACACCGCAGGTGTCCCGATACATTATCGACAAGAATGTATCTTTTATTTTATTTTTGGAGCAGGTTTACAAATAAGAATCGCCATGCATATAAGTATCAGGTATTCGAGTGTAAGGTTGAAAGTTGCTGCCATAGCAACAGTAAAATAATCGCATTGTTGATGAAACAATATAGAAACAACGGATACACATTTTTTTCCATTGTAAATTCTTAAGCCTTCAATACGTAAGCTCCTTCTTTACGGGAAACATCCAAGACGCTTAAAAACTTTCTGGTCTACAAAGGGGTTAAGGATGGACGATACTTTGTTCGTGAAATCTTTTCACTGAATCTTCATAAGAGGTTCTTCTGCATAATGCAGAAGTTCTATTAATGGGCGCAGTGGATTCTTACGGATTTCCTCCTTGTGTATTTGTGTTTAATCTTAGAACGGCTATTACAGGAATAGAATGGCACGGAGGAAAACGGAAGTCCTCGATCGTATCAATTGCCTTCAAGAATCACTCACTTTTTCGTATCGCCGAAAATAACGCGGATATTTCAGTTCCCGCTGACTCACTCCGTAACCACGATTTCGGGCAACATTGTGGCGCTTAAATATCAAACCAGCTGAACCCTTTTTTG
This sequence comes from Dufourea novaeangliae, assembly GCF_001272555.1. Taxonomy (NCBI): domain Eukaryota; kingdom Metazoa; phylum Arthropoda; class Insecta; order Hymenoptera; family Halictidae; genus Dufourea; species Dufourea novaeangliae. The sequence goes on along the minus strand of NW_015373891.1, from coordinate 1,687,826 downwards.
CGCGAGGTAAATGCCACAGAACGAAAATATTTTCCGTCCAATCTAAAGCACTCACCGATTCGCAACACTTTATTCACTCACAGTCGTTTAACCGACTAATTGATCCTAGATGTCGGTTTATTCACCTAATCATTGTAACCCGGTCTGTTCAATAATAGGTAGTGTGTCAAGTTGTCAAGATTCCTAGATTGAAGGTTTCGACATACGAAAGGTTCCCAGACATGGCTTGAAAAGGTTACTTTTGTTATCCATTCTCTTCCTCTTAAAATTCCAAGGAAACTCG